>NC_064815.1:25207583-25312352 GCF_023721935.1 Panthera uncia | reverse complement strand
CCCCGTCAGAAGCCCAGCCAGGTGAAACACGGGGCCCGCCCGAAGGCGGGTAGCGCCGCCGCCGCCGTCGCCGCCGCCGCCGCCTGGCCGTCCCGCCCGCCGCGCGGCCTCCTCTGCCCTGCGACGACGGAGCCGAGCGCGGGCTCGGGCTCTCCTTGCCCCGCGCGGGCGGCGTGGCTGCGCCGGCCTCCGCCTGGTCGCGGGCCCTGGGCGAGGGCGAGCTGGGCTTCTGACGGGGAGAGAGGCAGAGAGGGCACGGAGGGGGGTGGAGGGGACGGGGGCGCAGACAGAGACGGGGCGGAAGAGATGCCCGCAGAGACAGAGGAAACCGAGGAGGTCGAGAGAGTCCAGAGCCGAGAGAGAGGCGGAGGCGGAGGAGAAGGAGCAGGGGAAGTTAGAGAAGCAGAGAGAAAAGGCGGAGACGGGGGGGGGAGAGAGCGGAGGGGGGGGGGGGGGGGAGAGAAGGAGAGGGGGCTTTCACCGGGCCCAGGCCGGGGGCTGCCAGTCCCGGAGCATCGCACACACGGTTCCCCGCGCCTGCCCTGCCTCTGCCTCTCCTGAGTGTCCACCTTCTGGCCTCAACAGTGCAGCTCATGCAAGGTTCTCGGCATGCAAAACACAAGAGGGACGGAGCGGTGGGGGGGAGGGGGGCTGAAACGGAGGGGGCTCCAGGACGGGCACGGGGGCTGGCATTGCCCCCCGATGGGACGGACGATCCCGGCAGAGAGTAGAGAGAGGGCGGGCACCGGGAGGCCGGGCCGGGGCCAGCCCCCCAGGCCAGGCCCCCCCAGCGCGTGGGGGGTGGGTGAGGGGATGGAAGGGGCACACGGCACACAGATGGGGGTGGGGGCGGGGCGGGACAACTGAACTCAAAACTGAACCGAAGAAAGGGAGGAAAAACAGAAATAAAAAACAAAATCCACAAATGTCATTAGATACCAAAATCAAAAACAATGTCTGAACTCCTGGGGAACTGACATTTTTTCTGTTAACATTTTTCTTTCTTTGTTTTCCGGCCCTGCAGAGACCTGTGGAACTGTCAGTAACACCCGACTGTCTTTCTGTTTCTCTCTTTTCTTTTCCTTTCCTTTTTTTTTTTTTTTAAGTTCTGATTTTTTTTTTTTTAAGTCCCTCTTGGTTAACGTCCACTTACCAATAAAGTGGCACTTCCTCCTTTAGTAGGTAAGGTGTGTAAGAGAAGGGAAAAGTGTGGTAGCGTAAGTTCATCATTAGATTCACAAAAATGCAAGAGAGATAGAGAGAGAGAGAAAAAAAAACGCAACCACCCCATTCTAGGCCGAGAGGAGGCCACACCGCCTCTGGAGGAAGGACTGGCCGCGCCCGGCTCCTCGGGCCTGAGCAGGCACCTCTTGGGTGACTGCTGGATAGAGATGTCCAATGTTCTTCCAAAAGTGCAGTTAGGACACAAGGGTTGGGGTACAGAAAACCAGAAAGGGAGCCTGGTACCATCAAAAGGGCCCTAGCTGGCAACCAGGGGTCTGAGAGCCTGCCTCTGCCTCACTGAGTGACCCTGGCTAAGTCACTTCCCCACTCTGGGCCTCAGTTTCCCCACCCCCAAAACGAGAGGGTTGGGCTCTGCTTCCTGATGTCCCTACCAGAGCAAATACTCCAGGATTCTCTGTGTACCCCTGACCACCCTCTCCATCCTCCTCCCCTCACAGAACAGACCGCTCCTCTTGTCCTTGGGTTTCCAGCTTTCTGTCTATCTGGTAACGGTTGGTTCCACTTGTCTACCCCACCCCCAACCACCAGCACCAACTTGACTTCGAAGCACCTCCAGGGCAGAAATTTCGGTTGGATTCAGCTCCGTAACCTCAGTTTTTATCGCAGAACTTGGCATTTAGTAGGGCCTCAATGTCGTTGCTGAAGAAGGAATCATTACAAGGGTCGGGGCCAAAGAGGGGCAGGGTCTGGGCCAAGCTTTTTTGGCAGGCTCCTGGGATGGGAGAACAAAACCAGCTACCTACCACCCCTCAGGGCACCTTGCTGCCAGAGACTGAAAGGAGCGTGGTTTCCTTGGCATGGCCTATGCTTCCTGCAGGAGGCGGGGTGGTGCCCAGGCCCTTCCTTGCAAGCCTGGATCCAGCCAGGGCTTGGAGGCAGAGCCAAGAAGTCGGTCCCATGGGAGGAAAGGCACAGCCAGCTCTGATTGGTGGCTGAAGCAGCCAATGAACACTAGCCATAGCAAGTGAGAGCAGCTGTCCAGAGTCAAATGGGCCATAAAGGCCTCCTGGGAGAGCCTGGTGTCTCCCTTTGGGGCTCAGGCAGGCATAGGTGGGCAGGGTGGATATCTGAGCACCCCAGCTCTCCTGATGACCGGCTCACCTCTCATCCTGGGCTAGGAGCCATGGCCCCTCTGAGATGGCAGCTCCAAAGTCAAGAGACATTACCAGGAGACACTTGGCTCTCCTAACACATATCCCCCGCACCCCAGCAGGTGGCCAGCGCCTACAGCTCCCAAGCCCCCAGAGGAGGCAAATGAGAAAAATCTCCAGAATCTTCACATTTCCAAGTTCTTTCCTATCTCCTGGGTTGTCTGAGAGTGGAAAGTGAACAGATCCCAGGCAGGGGAGTGGGGGCCCTGGTGGCCAAGGCATAGTACCCAAACCCAGGAAACGCTGGACCCCGCCCTAAAGAAGCCTTTGCTTGCTATTCTGATGGGGGGGGGGGGTGCAGCCAGGCAAGCGGGCAGAATAGTAAACATGGGGGTCAAGACCTGGCTGTGAACCCTGGCTCCAGCTTAGACTCTGGATCTGAGCCAGCTTCTCTGACTCCAGGAGACAGACCAGCAGTGGGGGAAGGAGACTGAAGGCCCCAGTGTTCCTTCCCACAGACACTGGGGGGGGGGGTCCTCTCTACTTCCCACTGTTGGGCTGGGCGTGTGGTGGGACTGTTAGGAGCAAAAAGGCTCTGGGTTGGGTGGACGCCCACCTGCATCACGTTGCTGCCTGCAACCACTGAGGCCCAAACCTCTGTGCCAGACCCCGTGTGCTTATCTGGAAGCTTCCTGCCTGGCGTGCCTTGAAGTCAAGTCCTTCTCCCTCTCCCCTCCTCCAAGCCAAATGCCATAGCTTAAGATGATGGTAAGTGGAAAAGTGGCACACCTGGAATCAGCCCTGATATGAGTTTGCTGTGATCTAACTCTGGGGGCCTCAGTTTCCCCATCAATAAAGTGGGGATAACTGGGGTCTTTGCTGGGGGAGGCGCCTGTATAGGAGTCGAAAGGTTCTTTTCAGAGCACAAGTGACTCACAGTCCCCTCACGGATGAACGGGGTCAGAGCAGCACAGGAAGGTCTGGGCATGGCCACGTGCCCGGATGGCAGAGGACGGGACGAAGGCGCTGCTGGGCAGGGCGGCAGACAGCACCTTCCCTGGGGGAAGACTCCTTGGGCCAATCTCACATTCTTATCCACCCATACCTCCCTGGAGAAAGGGTCGCCATGGTCCCGCCAGAGTGAGAGCCCCCTCCTCAGCTTGGCCGGGTCTCATTTTTCCCAGGAACTGAGGGAGAAATCAGTCCAGACACCATGGGATTTCATAGCTAGACGGGACTGTTGTGGCCAGGGACCTCCAAACATCTCCTCCAGAAGCCTGCTCTTTGTGACTCCTGTTCCCTCTTCCCCTTCCCTGCCCTCACCACCCCCTCACAGCCTGGCTAATGCCTATGGGCCCTGTGCTCAATCAAGACCACCTCCTCCAGGAAGCCTCCCCTGACCCTCACCCTGAAACAGGTGCATTCCTCTGTGATCCCACAGACCCTTGGGCCTTCTCTCAGTATGGACTCTGCAGGGCTGTGAGGCCTACTGTGGTGAGCAGAGTTCCCCACCTGTTGGCTCGGCTTTTCCCCTCTAATTGTTCTGAGTGACCTTTGTCAGTGCCCCAGCCTGATAGGTGGGGGCCGCAAACCAGTTCCCTCAAACCCAGGCACGGACACCTAGCACGGGACCTGGCACCGAGGAGGGCTCAGCGGATGCTGGCTGAGTGTGTGTGTGAGTGAATGAGTCAGTGAACACAGAGGACCTCGCCTGTCTCTGAGCCCGGCTTCCAGGCTTCCAGGAGCCCCTCTGCTCTCTGATACCTTCTCTTTAGCTTACGTAAGAAATGTTTGGAGGGAAAAGGCAATGGAAAAGAGTAAGGCAAAAGATGATGTGCCAGCCCCATCCCGGGATTCTTAAGGACGAGAACAGTGAGCATCTGAGATGCTCCACCCCCTCTCCCCCAGGGCTCAGCTAACTACCCCTCTAGCTCAGCATTTGGCGATCCCGTTTCTGGGTCCCTGGTCACATCAGGTCCTCTACTCCTCCCATCAGGCTGGGACAGTCTCCCCGTGGGACCCAGAGTGATTTCTCTCTCCCTGAACAACTTCCTGTCTGCCCTCCCAACACCACTCACAGCCGAGCAATATTCTGAGTGGGTGAGCTCCTCACACCCTCCCCCGGGGGCAAACAGGGGGGGGGGGGGGGGCGAGGAGGGTGAAGAGCCGGACGTTCTCTTTCCAGAGCTGAGGACGGAGGTCCACTGATGCCTCACAAGGGCTGGGATGTCAAACTTCTGCAGCTACTCCCAGGTGAGACAGGAAACAGTTTAAAGAGCTGGGGTGGGCGGTGGGGTCCGAGGACCTGCCCCCAACGTGGCTGGATTGGGCACTGGCCTGGGAGTCGCAAGTCTCAGGACCTAAGCTCGGTTCCGCTCCAACACCTTGGGGAACCCTGGCTCTCACTGACTGTCCTTTCCGAATCATTCTGCACATTAAACTCAAATTCAGAAGATGGAACGATGCTGGGGGCAGAGGGAGACCCTGTCTGAGCTGAGTAGTGGTCCAGGCAGGGGGGAGGGTGAGCTGAGAGTCCCCTTCATCCCCCAAATTGCCCCACTGAAACTTTACTAAGTAGGCCCTCTGAGTCCAGTGCCAGCTCACTGGGCCCCTGAAGTTCAACGACCATTACACCCAAAAGATGGAGCTGTGAGGTTCAGCCCTGGTGCCAGCTGCTGCCCCAGAGTCTGTAGGTCCTGCCTGAAAGCTCCAGCTGCCACCAGGGCAGGACCCTTGGGAGCCCAGCAGGCCCTGGAGGGTGGGGCAGGGCTCTTTCCTCAGGTTTGGCCTCAGCCAGAACTTCTTCCAGGATCTGGAGGCCAAGAGGCCAGCACACGCTCCTCCACCACTGCTTAGTGCCAAAACGGGCCCCGGGGGCTGGCAGGGGTGAGGGGTGGGGGGCTTAGCAGCTACTCCAGACAACAGAAATCAAATTGGCTCAACCGCAGCATATACAGTTCAGGAGGAGAACACAAACTTGGAAATGCTAACCACACAGAAATGCATTCGGACAACAAAATGAGAAAGAGAGGGAGTGGGGGGACGGGGCTTGGAGGGGTGGGGGTGGAGGTGGGGTCGGAGAGGAAGAAGAAGGAGCAGGGAAGGTGGAAAGGAGGGGGGAAATGAACCAGAAAAGTTGTCGGGGAAAGTCAAGAAAACCAAACGACAAACCAGGAAACACAGCTTTCGTACGTAGCTCATTTGGAGAAAAAATGCAAGTTACAAATGAGGAGTCACTAAAGTAAAGAAAGAAAAGGGAAGGAGAGAAAACCAACCAGAGCGAGATCGAGAGAAAGAGAGAGAGAAAGAAAACCACATTCAAACCAAGCAGAGTGGCAGGGGGCTTATCTGGAGATGGGAGCGAGCGGGGCGCACAGCGGGGCCGGGATACCTACCTTCTCAGTGGTCAGGGACAGGAATGCAATAATAAAAAAGAAAAGAAGATCTCCGCATTGGGAATGCAGAAGGTGGGGGGGAAGACGGTGACTCTAAGCTGTGCTCCCCCTTGGGAACTGGCACCTGCATGTGCAGCCAGGGTGGCTTTCGGTCTAGTCCCAGGGGTGGGAGGGGGCTCCTGCCCAGCCATTTTGGTTTGCTTTTTTTGTTTGTTTTTTTTTTCTTTTTGTGTTTAAACCCGCAGGCTCCAATAGCCAAGCTTTCCTTAACTCTTTAAACAACAGAAAACCTCCAGAGGGCATGCAGGAAGCAGCGGATGGAAGCAGAACCAGAGGGTGGGCTCAGGAGGGGCTGGCAGCAGGGGGAGAGAGGCCCATGTGGGGGGAGAGATGGAGAGAGAGACAGAGACAGAGAGATGCAGAGAGAGAGAGAGAAACAAAGGCAGAAGGAAACAGACAGGCAGGGCAATAGAGAGAGGCGGGCCCAGACAGAACAAAGAGAGAGAAGCTATTACAATGAGGCAGAGTGGACAGATGGGGTGAAGGGATCAGTGCATTTAAAAGGGAAGGCAACCACAGATTCAGTTTGGAGGCCTGATCCTGCCTCAGGTCAACTGCTTTCCCCCTCTGCTTAGGCGTCATTTTAGCAAAACCCACCCCTCCTGCCTTCTGGCTTCGGCCTGGGAGAAATGCCAAGATGCTGCTTCCTATTCTGACTGCCCCCCCCCCCCCCAGCTGTGGTTACTGCTCTTTCCTGGGGGCAGGAGGGGGGGGCTGGGGTGGAGCAGGTGAGGCAGTCCCACGGACACCTCTTCTCGGGTCACCCTAGGCTGCCCATTTCGTGATGAAATTTGAGCCAGAGGCGGAGGCCAGAGAGAGCCTGGGGGCCTGGCTCAGGAACCTTCTCTGTCACCTTCACCAAATGGAGAGGCTTCCCTTGACACTTCCAATGCCAGGGACAGGTGGAGCCAAGGCAGGGGGCCCTTCTTCTAAGTCCTTAAACACCTCACACCTTTTCTGGCACTTGGGCTCAGCATCTTACTTCTCCTTCGCCAAATCACGTGACCATGAGCGGCCCCCTTCCCTCTCTGCCTCACTATTTCTGTCCCCATATGTGTGTGAACTGTGAGGGCTTAGGGTTTCCTGAGTCACTGAAGTGACAGTTTTATAGAGTTGGGTTTGCTTAATGCTGGGCCCACCTATTCCCTGGTCTCTGTGTGGGCGGGCCCCAGTGCCAGGGAATTGAGAGCTGGGAGTGTGCCGTGGACATCCGAAGGGGTCCCCAGGAGGAAGGCAGGAGCGGAGACAACCAGCACCCACCTCCAAGCCCTCCTCCCCTTACTCAGGGCTCCCAGAGTGTGCTTTTCCACTGGCCACTCTCTCCACTGGCTGGTGGTCTTGAGGTGAGGGGGCTGGAGTCTCCTTTTGGATCTACCTCTAAAAAGCTGTGTGACCTTGAGCCGGTCACTTGACCTCTCTGAGCTCCTGGCAGTAAATAGCAGAACCCAGAAATCCCTTTGGGGGTTTAATCCTGACCTGGGATGGGACAACAAGAGAGCCGTGGCGGGAGCCAGCACCCAGCTGGCCTTTGTCTCAAGATGAGGATTTTTGTCTTGCCTGGGAATGTCCGGCTCTGAAGCCCTCACCTGGGCTACAGGTGTGGACAGCTCCCTCCTCTAGGATCTGGAGCCTGGCACTGAAGGCCTTGTGCAGCCTGTCCCTGTCTCCCCCAGCCATCTTATACTAGAAGGAACTGGGGAGCCATAGGGTGCTCACTGCCCCTGGATGTTCCTCCGGTGACCTGGGAAATATCTCTCTTCCTCCCATCTCCCAGCTTCCCTCCAACGTTCCTTAGAGACAGGGACATGGAGGAACGGCGGGGGGGGGGCCACTTCTGTTCATTTAAAAGCTGAGGCATTTCCAGCACATGCCCTAGGGTTGAGGAGTTGATTGGCTGCCGCTGCAGATTTCGCAGGGGCTGCTGGCGTGGGAGTCATTTTTTAAGAGTTATCTTCCCTTTTAAATTCTGGTTACAAAGGGAAAAAGAATAAGTATAAAGACATATGTATATGGTCAATGTTCACTTGAGATTCAGGACCCATCTCTGCATTAGGAGGAGAGGCTCCCACAGTAACACGCACAAAAGCAAAATTCTAGAGCAACATAGAAGATAGAAAAAAAGAAAAAAACAACCAGAGAGATAGTTTGCATTTCTGTACATTACCAAAGGAAAAAAAAAAAAAAAAAGAGAAAAAGAAAGAAAATACAAACAAAAACAAAACAGGAAAAAGTTACATAAACTTCCCCACCCTCTTCCCTTGCCAACTGAACAGGAAAATGGAATCACAATATTACCACGGTTCAAATGGGAGGCTAAAAAAACAAGCAAAAACATAGACGGGGTTAAAAATGGTGAGCTTTTCTTTTTTTCCGTTTGTTCTCTCTCTTTTTTTTTTTTTTTTTTTCTTTAAGGTAGCGTCCAAGAATACCCCCGCCCCCCAGTACTTGTCCCCAAAGACATTTTTGGTGACTGGCAAAGTCTCCACACACACACCACCCCCCCCCCCGCCCCCATCTCACCTCCCTGGAAGGGTGCAGGTGAGAGGCCTGGATGTCCTGAGGTCCCAGATCTCGCAGGGCCCGAGGGAAGGGAGAGGATTTGGGGAACATGCTTTGTGAAAGGGGTAACAGAGTGCCGTCTCCCAGGAGGCTCCCAGAGCAATGTCAAAATGGAATCCCATTCTGGGAGGCAGTCAAGATTTGGGTGCGGCCGACAGGGCACCCTCCCCAAGGCTGGAGGCTACACCCTCTTCCCTGGTTGCTCTGTCCTGGGGTCTACTTCGTTGCTGTGGCCATTTTGTCTGTACCTGTCCAGGGCTCTTGGTGGCCTACTGCTCAGGGAGGGGAAGGGACCAGAAGTGGGATGGAGCCTCCTTTTGGCCCTGGCTTCGTTCTGTGCCTTTCCAGGAGGATGAGAAGCTCCCCTGAGAAGGTGTTTGGGGGCTCTGTGCCCATGGTGGTGGGGGGATGGGCACACTCTCTTCTGAGTTTGTCCACTGTCTCTGTCCTGGCTGCCTTCAGCTACCTTTGTGTGTCCTCTTCCACCCCCAGGACAGATCCAGGGACACTGGTGTGATCCTCCCTATGTGGCCCAGCCAGGCCCTTGGGAGCTCAGGCGCCTGGCACCCTGTCCAAGTGGGGCAGTCCTGAAACAGGTAACGTCCTTAAACAAAAATTAACCTTGACGCCAAGAGCCTTTTGTCTGCTGCCTTTGGCTTTCCTCACTAAGGCCTTGGCGGTAAGGGTGTTTGAGAAAATAAAGGGAGTGAAGGAAACAGCCAAAAATCAAAATGAAACTGACCAACACGGACATGTTTGCTGCTGAGACCGGAGGTCTGGGGAGGGGCAGCCCCCACCCTCCCTGCTGGGAGGCAGCCTTAGGGTCTGGGGTGGGGGCACCTGCAGGCCTGTCCACCCCAAGTCCCCCTGCCCACCCAATGCCCCTGCCAGTACTGCAGCCCCATCTCCCTGAGATCAAAGGATACAAGGGGATGTGGGGCTCCCCTGGGGCTTGGGAGAACCCCCCCCCCTTCCCAGCCCAGCCTAGCCCCTCCACCTGGGAAAGGCCGAGAAGCCTGTCTGTTCTGCCAGCCCCTGCCATCGCCACAGCTGCTTGTGGGTCTCAAGGAGTCCTGGCCCCTCTTGGAGGATGGGTGGGAACAGTTTTTGGGAGGTGTTGGTGTGGAGTCTCTGAGGGAGCAATGGGGACACTGGCAGGTGCTTTAGGAAGGTTGGAACACGGGGAACAAGGGCGCCTGCAGGTTTGAGACATCTGTCCACACGTGGGCAGCCAGTCCCTGGGGGAAAGGACACACTCTCCTTGGAAAAGGGACTTTAGAAATGCAGCTCGGTGGCCGCATGGGGACAGAGAAAGGGGAGGGCTTCGAGGGAGAGGGAGGGGCCAGTGAGAGGGTCGAGGGAGGGAGGGCGCTTGGAGAGGGAGAGGGAGGCTCAGGGCCTAAGTGGTGCCCAGGGGAGACCCCGTCTCTGAATCCGGTTTCTGACTGCGACCCCTAGCATTGTCCATGCCCCTCCCACCCCAATATGCCTGGAGAGAGGGAGGCAGGAGACCCCGGATTCTCCTCAGCTCTCTACCCAACTGGCTGGGAGTCCCAGTGGTCAACCCCCTCTGGCCATCAGTTTGCCAAGCTCAAGGGTGGCCCAAGCCTGCAGGCCCCCCTCGCCCCGACACTAGGGCCAGGTGGGCGCAACAACCAAGCATTCCAGGCCGCTCCCGAGCCGAGCCGGGAGGGGGAAGCGGCGCCTCCCTCCCCCATTTACACACTCACCGCGCCCCGCCCGGCGGTGACACCCCACCCAGCGCGGCGCAGCCCGCACGGCGCGGGAACCCTCCGCAAAGCGAAGCGTACGTACATCTGGCGGGCTGTGCGCCGAGCCGGGGCGGCCCCCGTGCGCTCCGCTCCGCTGTCTGTTGCCGCCGTTCTGCTGGGGCGACCCCCACCCGCTGCCGCCGGACGGGGAAGGCGACCGGCTCCCGCTGGACCGCTGGCTGCCCGTCTTCCGCCCGTCATCTCGGTGCTTGGGGCTCAGCCTGGGGGGTGGGGCGTGGGGAGGGGACGTGGCGGGCAGCCGGCGTGGGACCGCCCCCTCTGCGAGCGGAACCGCTGCCCCTTCCCCTGCCTCTCACTTGCATTTAGAGAGCAAGGCCCTGGCCCACCTATTGCCTCGACTTCCAAGAGCCGCGGCCGGAAGCTCTTCCTCGCCCATTTGCAGGAGGGTGGGCACCTGCACCCTCCTGGTAGACTTCCACCCACCAACTGCTCTTCTGCCCACCAGCCTCTTCCCCAGCCCTTGGGAGGGTTCGATCTGCAGCTCCCCACCCCCCAGCAGAGCTGAACCGAGCTGAACGTCCCCTGGAGCCTTTCGAAGGGGCCCAGGACCTACCTGCTGGGTGATCTGGAATAGCTGTAGTGGGAGGAGAGGGAGGGGCTCTGGGAGCTGCCGCTGCTGTGGCGACGGGGCCTCCGACCTGGGGACTCCGCGTGTGGCCTGGGAGAGAAACCAGCCAGTACCTAAGTTCCGCCTGACTGCCCCACGGGGGACCCCGCCCCCTATAGTACCCTACAGAAATAGCCTCTCTAGTCCCTGTGGGTCATTTGTGGGAATTAGGAGAAAGCACCCTCTTCTCTAGACAGCCCGGACCCCCAAGACCTCACTGGCTCCTCAGCTGGTGCTCTTGCGACTAGGGGGTGAGGGACGCGGGGAGTAATAAAGTCAGAGTTTGAAAGAACCCAGGACTGGGAGGCAAGAGGCCCCCGTTCCAGTTCTGGCTCTGCCACTGACTCACAGGGGCTCTTGGCTTCCTCTCTGGGTCGCAATTTTTCCATCTGGGCAATGGGGACCAAACGAACTATCTCCAAGGGCCCAATTCCGTGCTTCTAGAAGGCCAGGTTTGCCGGAGTGGAGGAAGAGTGGAGGGAGGCGGAGGAGCTAGAGAATGGTGACAGGTTCTCACCTCTTCCTCTCTTTGTTCTTCTCTTTCCTTTTGCTCTTGGGGCTTCGAGATCTGCAGAAAGCAGAGGCTGAGGGGACAGCTCGGCCTGAGCCCAGCAGGGGGTGTGCCTAGGTAGGGAGCTGAGGGAGCTGAGATTTGTTCCTGTCTGGGATCTGAGCCCCCCACCCCTACCCCAGCTGGTGTGGACTCGCTCATCCCACCTCACTGCTTTGGTTCCTTTTCACACAGCCAAGCCTCCTTCCTTCCTTCTCCCAGGATCACTGCCCATCTGGGCCGGAGTCTTGCTCCTCCTGGGGGTGCCATAAGCGATGTGTCCACCACCCCAGAAGGCTGACTTGTCCTTTCCTTCTGGAATCGGTCTCAGGACAGGCCCCTCTATGAGTCATGGTGGTGGGGGTGGCCCTTCCACACCTAATTTGTGTCCCCTGTTCCCAGGTCCCCTCAGATGGGGCTCTCTAGGGCAGAGCCCAGGCTTCCTGCCTCTCTGCCCCCTCAGAGAGTGGCCCAACTCTGGGCTAGCTCCCTGGGGGTTTAGGAAAGAAATGCTTTCTCTTGGGCATGATCTCCCTGCATTTGAGTCCTCTGGATTCTCATCAAGGGCTGTTCCCAAAGCTTTCCATCCCACCCAGTCCTGCCCCCTACAGTCCCATCCCATCCAGCTCCTTGGGCCAGGCCCCACAGTGTTCTCCTTCTACCTTTGACAAAAGGATTGAAAAGTTTCCTAGTAGGTGTCTAAGGTCTCACTGCACCCCTGGTCCCTGTAGATCTCTTAGCCCCACCCTCCCTGATGCCACCAGATTTCCAGCTGGATGCTTCTACTCCTGAACAGATGCCTCTTTCTGACCAAATATGAAGTGATGCTAAGAAAAAACTGGGATGTGTTTCTCACAGGAGCAGAGTGGGTGGGGGCAGGCCCAGGAGGCCAAAGATTTTAGTTCTAGAACCCATGTTGCTTGCTTTGGGCTTCAGTCTCCCCACCTGGAGCTGCTCTAGCCTAGGTGGTCTCTAGGTCCTTCCCAGGACTCCTGGGAGCTGGCCAGAGGATCTGTGCAGATGGATGGTGACCACTAGGGGGCAGTAGGGGCCCATACTGGCCCCTGAGAAGTGGGGAAGAGAGGAAGGGAAGATGGGAAATTGGGGAAATTAGAGATTCAGGATTATTTATTTAGGCTCCTACCCCACCTGGCAAATGACCCTCGGTAAATTCCCACTGCAGGAATGAGACTGGGGATTCTGTCCCTCTTCAGGGCTGCTGGGAGGTCCTCTGGCTCTCATGCCCACCCTGGGGCTGGGACGGCCTTACATCTTCCTTCCCTCCATGCTGAGTTCTCTACTTTCCCCACTCCAGCCTCTGCCAGGGCTCTTGACTTTCACCTCCTCCCTCCCCTCCCCTAATCCACCCTGAACAATCTCTGTCCTGCTCAGAGCCCCATGCTGGCTCCCAGCCCCGCCTGGTTGGAGGCCAGCTCCTTGGCCTGTCAGTCAGGTCTTTTTGGGGGCTGGCACCTGTCCTCCAGACACAACTGCCAGCCACAGCCACAGCTCGCCCACCTGTCTCCCACCCACTGAGCTTTCCTTCTGTATGGATGCCCTTTCCCTGCAAATGTGGGGTCTTGAGCTTCTCCCTTCCTGACATTAAGGCTGACTCATGGGACCAGAAAGCTTTGCAAACAATTGGCCTTCCTTCTCGCCCCCCACCCCCAACTTTCCCTGCCTGCCTCCCGGAAGGAGTCCCTTCCCGGAGGGAGGATGGAACAAGGGAAGACCCTCACCAATCCCCTCCCATCACTGCTTCCCTTGGGCCTTGGTCCCCGCGCGGGGTGGCACTAGCCTCTGTCCACATCCTTAGCAGGGCATCACTCACCTGTGTCGTCTCTTCTTCCGGGACCCAGAGTCAGACCTGTAGGGCCACAAAAGGGTTCTCTTGAGCTTGTCTGGGGTGGCCTGGGGACACAGATCTGCACAGCCATGGTCCTGGGCCGACAGGAGTGAGAGGAGGCCCCAGGGGAGGGAAGGTACCTGTCTCTTCGGTGCTTTTTCACACTCTTCTTCTTCTTGCGCAGGGGTGAGGAGCTCCCACAGCTGCGGACACAGGGTGGGGCAGGCTCTAGTGAACTGGTGCCCGGGACGGAGAGGGGCAGCTGGAAATGCTGGGGAAACCTGGGTGTCTCGGGCATCTAGCTGAAGCCGGCTGCCCATTGTACAAAGCGGCTGCCCATTGTACAAAGCGAACCGAGGCCCTGAGGGCCAGCAAGGTCCCTAAGGTAGGTGATGGAGCTGCCTGTGTTGTCCCCTAGCCACCCTTCAGCCTCCTTGGCATTTTGAGTGAGGGCTGTTTCAAACCCAAATGTTAGAGGCTCCAATGGTGGGATTTCTGGCCTCCGTGGGCACAGCTGGCACATTGGCAGTGTCCAGGGCCTGATGTGGCAGGCCTCCTGCCTCTGGGGGATGGTCTTGGAGTCTTGCCCACCCACAGACATCCCCACTCCTGTCCCCCCCCCCGCCCCCCCGCCCCGCCCCTGGTAACCAGTGATACTGACCTGCACTCAGAGTCCAGTCTCCTCTTTTTGCTGAGGGCCAGGGAGAGAAAAGGACAGACAGTTGGACAGAGTTAGTTGGGGCTCCAGAAGTCTGCAAGGGATAGGAGAGGGGGACACACAGATGGGGAGCCACAGATGTGACCCACCTAAACCCCTCCTCCCCAGGCCACTCACACTTGTGGTGGTGAGTGCAGGACCGCCGGGGGAGCGAGAAGGGGGGACTGCGAGCGGGTCTAGCGGGTCGACCCAGGGGCCGGATCAGTGTGTCTAGTTCTGGGGTAGGTGAGTGCCAATAAGGGGAGGGGGCTGGGCGAAAGGGAGGGGCTCGGCGAGGGGGAGGAGCCTGCTGAGGGGGCGGGCCCTTCGTTGGGGGCCCGCACAGTGAGGGGGCGGGATCCTGTAAGGGCAAAGGGTCGCGGCGAGGCGCGGGGCTCACAAATGCAACTTTGGGTCTCCTGCCCGCAGAAGGGTGCGCACCTGGGGGACCCCACCGTGCCCCTCCCGCCCCCTCCGGCCGGGCGGCGCTCTCACCGGCTTCTCCGGTGGCCGCCTTTCTTTTTCTTCTTCTTCTTGGGAGGGGGCGACGCCGAGCTGCTGGACCAGTGCTTGGTCCTGGGTGAGAGGGGGTGGGGGGTTGGGGGTGGGCGGTGAGGGAGGAGGGGAGGCTCCGGCCCCCTTCCCCCCGCCCCTCCCCGCCGCGGCGGGCGCTGACCTGTACCCCCGGTGCCCGCGGTAGCAGGTGGCCGGGCAGTCGCAGTCCACCGGGCCGTCGTCCTCGTCCAAGGGCGCGTACTCCAGGCCCGGCTCCGCGCCCTCGAGCAGCCGCGGGGTCTCCGCCACGCTGCCGGCGACAGGGACGCTCACCACCCGCGCCCCCTGGCCGGGCCTTCCTCCTGCCCCTTTCTCAGGGCGGCGCCCCGAGGCCTGGTCCTCCCGCAAGGTCTGCGGGATGCGGCCCCGACCCCTAGAAGGTCAGTCGGGGATCTGGGCGACCCAAAGAGCCGCCTCCCTTGCAGACACCCGGCCTCAGCCGGGCCCTCCCGCCCCTTCGGCCCCTTCTTTGGTCTCACCTCTCAGTGAGCCCCCTCCCCTCGCCGAGCCCCTCACTCCCATTCATAGTGCTCCTCTGCCCTCCCCAGCCCCCCTTTCCCGCACAGAGCCCCTTTCACCGATCCCTGTGCCCCTGAGCCCCACTGTCCTACCCCTACCCCCCTGCCCCTCGCTCAGCCCACTCCCCGTCCGCAACCCCCCTTCCTCTCGTGAGCCCCGCTCTCCCCACCCTCCTAGCTCCCTAACCCCGCTCGCCGGCCTGGTCCCCAAGCCCCCTCCCCGCCGAGCGCCTCCCTCCCCGCCCCCATCCGGTCCCCCCGCCCCGGCCGCGGCTCTGAAATATTCATGGCCTCTCCTCGCCCTCCTCTCCGCAGCCTCCCGAGGCCCGGCTGCTCTTCTCCCGCTGCCGCTGCCGGGCTGTCATCAATCACCGCCCGGTGGCAGCGGCGCGGGCCCCGGCACTCCGCCGCCTCCGCGGCTCCCCATCTATCTTGCAGAGCCCTCCCCTGCGCTCAGCAGGGACCGCAGCGTCCCGTCCCTGCTCCCGGCTCTGGAGCCCACAGCCGTCTTCCGCCACAGATGTTCGCTCCCTGCGGGCGCTTCGCCGAGGGATGCTCTCTTCCTAAAGGCAGCGGGGCTTGCGGCTAGAGCATGAGCTTTGAAGCCGCAGGCGTGGCCTCATCGTGCACTGGCCCTGAGTCCCTGTGTGACTTGTACCTGTCATCCCCCCTCTCTGAGCCCCTTCTCGGAGAGGAGCGTGATAACTCTGTCACAGGACCGCTGGGGGATTCTCTGGGGGAAACAGTACTGTGCAACTTCTTCTTCAAGCCCAGAAGCGGCCCTCCAAAGCCCAGCTCCAGGGTAATGGCTTCAAGGTGGTGGCTTCCCCACTTTCCATTCTTTCTTGCTGGCTCAGACAGTGCCTTTCCCAGATGGAGGCTCAGCCCTGCTTCGGGTACCACTACCCTCACTCCTGGGTGCTGTTCGCCAGGCTCACTCTTTCCCTGCCCGGAGCAAGGCAGGCCAGCACTGGGGGTGGCAGAGCATTAAGGACATGACACGAGCTTTGGATTCACACAGACAGGTCTCAATCCAGGCATGACCATGCTCACTGAGTCCCCAGGCCTTTATCTCCACAAGCCCGAAAAGAATATCCCAGCTGAGGAGAGGATTAAGTGAGATTCGCTCTATGAAGCTCCTGACATGAGTGACAGGCCTGGCCCCAGATGGTCGTCCCACACATGGTTGCCACTGTTAGAGGGACCCCTGTCAGACACTAATGCACCCTCACCTTCTCCCCACAGCTACAAGGTGAAAGAATTTCCAGGAGCAAATCTCTAGGAGAGCACCCACTAATCTGTTCTTTGAAGAACTGATTTTGTAGGGCACCTGGGTGGCTCAGTTGGTTAAGCGTCTGACTTCAGCTCAGGTCATGATCCACAGCTCGTGAGTTCGAGCCCCTTGTCAGGCTCTGTGCTGACAGCTCAGAGCCTGGAGCCTGCTTAGGATCCTATGTCTCCCTTTCTCTCTGCCCCTCCCCTGCTCACACTCTGTTTCTCTCTCTCAAAAATAAAACAAAAAACTAAAAAAAAATAAAATAAAGAACTGATCTTGTATAAAAAAAAAAAAGAATTGGGGAGCCTGGGTGGCTCAGTAGGCTAAGTGTTTTGACTTAGTTTTGGTTCAGGTCATGATCTCACAGTTTGTGAGTTCGAGCCCTGCATTGGGCTTTGCACTGACAGCGAGGGGCCTGCTTGGGATTCATTCTCTCTCTCTCTCTCTCTCTCTCTCTCTCCCTCCCTCCCTCCTCTGTTCTTTCTCTCTCTCCCTATCTTAAAATAAACTTAAAAAAACAAAAACAAAAAAAGAATGTAACCCAAATCTGACAGTGTTAGCTAGCCTGGAGGCCAGTATCAAGAATGCTGTTTGGTTCCTAAACCCTGACCTGGCCCGGGGCAACCCTGAAGTCACACGGGTAGTGTGAGAGGTTTCTCTGGGGTGACGGAAGGGGGGGGGGCTTCACGTCATTCCCCCTGCACCCCACAGAGCCAAACATCCCCATACCCCTCCATTCAAACCTCTCTGCTCTTCCCCACATTCCTCTTCCTGAAGCCAGTGGCCTCCTTCCTGTTCCTGAAATCTCCAGCTCTTCGGCCTGTCCCGTGCGCCACCCCCCCACCACTGTCCCCTACCCTGACGGTGTCACCCCCACACAGCCCTCAGCCGCACAAATGCCTGACACATAAACACCATCTTTGGCAAAACTTAAGGGCACCTCAAACACTGTGGGTGAGCCAATGGCAGGAGGGAGCTCCGGAGTCTATCCTGACGATAATGTGATAAAGGTTATTTACAAAATAAAACAGCTCCGTCTGGGCACTGCCCTGGGCAGGGATCCTTTTTTGCCTGTAACATCCAAACTCCTCCTTTCCCACACTGTGCCCTCCCGCTCTGCCGGCTGCACCCCTACAGACATCTTTCTTCCTCTGTCCTGGGGACAGAACTTCTGTATTCTCCCTCCCTGGAGACTTCTCAGCTGGCCTTTCTCACTCTGTGGTCCCTTCCGAGAGATTTACTTGGGCTCTCGGCTGCTGGGAGCATTGAAGGTACAAGCACAGGGCATTGAGTAGTGGGCTCAGGGAGGGGCACAGGTCTCAGAACCTTCTGGTTCCAGAACCTCTGTGTCCTGCAGGTTCCAGGGGTATAAAAGGGCCTAGGCTGACGCTTCTCTTGCTGACTCTGTGCAGCTGATATCAGCACATCTGTTTTTCAGGATCTCCCAAAGCTAGAACCCTGTGTTCTCCTAGCCTGCCTTTCCTGGATGATAATATCACCAACAATAATGTTCTCTAATGTTTCGATTGCCCTCGAATGTCCACAAATCCCAATCAGAGTCACTACCTGATTTAGAGAAATTGTACCTCCCCATTTTACAGATGAGAAAACTGAGGCCCAGAGAAGGAAAGGAACATCCTCTTTGGTTTTGGAACTTTTGACTAAAGGATACAAGTTCACTTATGCAATTGGCTTTGAGAATTCATGTGCAAATAGGACAGGCCTTGACTTCACTGGCCAGCCCCTGCTGCAGATGTTAGCTCAGCCCTGGCCTCTACTTTATAGACACAGTTGTGGGTGTATGCACGGAGTTCTAGATATGCATGGAGTTCTAGATTTGTGTAGCACTTCCTGCTCTTTTTTAAAAATTTTTTAAAAGTTTATTCATTTTTGAGAGAGAGAGAGAGAGAGACAGAGTGTGAGCAGGGGAGGGGCAGAGAGAGAGGGAGACACAGAATCTGAAGCAGGCTCCAGGCTCTGAGCTGTCAGCACAGAGCCTGACGTGGGGCTCAAACTCACAAACCTCGAGATCATGACCTGAGCTGAAGTCAGACGCTTAACCAACTGAGCCACCCAGGTACCCCCTTACTCTTTTTTTTTTTAGGTTTATTTATTTATTTTGAGAGAGAGAGAGCATGCACGCAACTGTACGTGAGCAGGAGAGGGACAGAGAGAGGGAGAAGAATCCCAAGCAGGCTCTGCACTGTCAACACAGAGCCCCATGTGGGGCTCGAACTCACGAAATGTGAGATCATGACCTGAGCCAAAATCAAGAGTCTGATGCTTAATCAGCTGAGCCACCCAGGTGCCCCTAGTACTTCCTGCCCTTAAATTCGAGTTTGTCATCTAGTTGACTCCTCACCACATCTGTGGAATAGGTCCGGGAGGCGTTACTCCCCTGTGATACAATGAACCCAGCCCCCACAGAGCTGAGCAAAGCCAGCCAAACAGTCTGGGTCTAGTGATGAGAGACCAAGAACGAACGGACCAAGGGTCCTCACCGCACAGGACATGTGTTGGACTGGCCGCCACGGCCAGGACTCTGACCTGAGTAAAGACTGCCTGTCACACGCTCTTCCTCATGCCAGCAGCTTCTCTCATTAACTGGTTCTGTTTCCCATTAGCCAAGAGCGTAATGGCCAATCAACAGATGAATGAGTCCAGACGGAGGAGGGGAGGATTCCAGGCAAAGGGTCTGCTTTCTCAGCTCATTCACTCAGCCGGCATGCCAGGTCTGCCTGGGGCCTGGGACAGGGGCAGCGGTGGCAGGAACAGGGATGAACAGGATGGCAGGACAGGTGGCGGGAACAGGGATGAGTCAGGCCTGAGGCCCCTCCCCTTGCTCCACACAGTGCATGGGGGCGTATTGTCAGGCACGATTCTAAGCACTGTGTCTGTATTTATCTCATTTAATCATTTAATGCTCAAACCGCTCTGTGACATAGGTACCGTCATGAAAATTCCCATCTTATAGATAAAACAATGAGGCACAGAGATGTCGCACTATGCAGCAAACCGGATGCACAGGAAAAAAAAAAAAGACTGGAATTTGCTCACTGTGTTAGGGAGTAGCTTATGAATATTGTTTTCCAGAAACCCTCTCTCCCGAGCATTTTTTTTTATGTTACATAACTAGGAAAACAATTATTCTTAAAGCTTGTCTATTAGAGCGAGGGAGAAAACAAAATAGAACTGAGAGCAACCACGAGAAGTAAGAAAGGATTGTGTGGATTCCAAAGAGGAAAACGGTTTACTTTTATCCCGGGAATGTTGGTGGAGTGGTTTTTAGAGGCAGCCCTGAATGATGGGGTGAATTAGAACCAGTGCAGAGGGGCCCAGGGTGTTCCAGACCGACGGCCCAGGGTGAGCAAAGGCATGCACCTGGGAACAGCAGGTCGGGCTGGCTGCTGCCTGAGGCTGGGAGCGGGGAACCGGGCTGGGTTGAGAGTGTGGAGACCCTTCAGCAGGAGGCCAGGGCGTCCAGGGCTGCATGGATGGTGGGGAACCACAGAGGGTTTCGGGGGTAAGATAGGCTCCCAACATCAATCGGTTTGCAAGGACAAAGGCGTGTCCTCTCTCAATGTCTCTGGGACCTGACTCCTGTCTGTCATCTGGCTTCCAGATTACCATGCCAGCTGCCCCACGGTTCTCCCCGCCTGTCACCCTTCTGATTCCTCTTTCCAAGAAGAACGTCCCCAAACACCTGTCTGACCACATCACACCTCCCTCAAACCTTCCACCGGCTGCCACCGTCTATGGAATCCAGTCCAGGTACTGCAGCAATATGGTGTCCTGGCGGTCTGTCTCAAGAGACTGTCACTCAAACTGGTAGATTAACTTAAGATCACTGGGAGTGATCCTGCCCCTTTAAGACCCTTTTCCTGAAGGGGAGGTACCATAGGCTCTTACAGTCTATGGAGGGTTAAAATCAGATATCCCTCCTCTCTTCCTCCTGAGAGGTGACATTCTACTGGCTCTGGCATTGTCACCTCCCTCTAAGAGGGCACTGGATTTCTCCATGTCTCAAAATCCAGTCCATGAGGGGGTTGGGGTATCGGGGTCAGGAAGCCAGAGGCATGAGCACAGAGATTGCCGAGTGGTCCCTTTTATAAGTAAAGAAGCAAAGGCCCAGAGAAGTCAAGGATGTGCCCAAGTCACACAGCCGGGGTGTGGTCGAGCTGGGATCCAGGGCCCGGGGGGTTAACATGGAGCTTGGAGGTTGGGACAGGTGACCTGTCTGACACCAGAGCCCACCCTCTCCCTCCACTACCCCAGACTCCGAGCTAGGAAGCGAAGATCCACGGTCTGATGCCAGGTCCACAGGAAGGCACACGACCCATCGGTCACCAGCTCTCTGTCACCTCTCTGCCTTGGGCCTCGGGCTCCTCCCAGCCTGTGAGTTGTTATCCAGGCCACCATCAGCCTCCTTAGCTTGCCTCAGTCACCGTTTGGAGTGCTATTTTCACATCGTTTTGGCTCCCTGAGCTAGAAGAAACCTTCCGGCCCCATCCCTTTTCCCACGTAGAGGAGGAAACCCAGGCTTTGGGGAAAATCGGGCGAGCTGCAGTGTTCTAGGTACCAGAGATAGAGCAGTAAACAAAACGGATAAAGATCAGTCTTCTGATAGCATCTTCTAACACGCTAGCTAGCGGAATCCCAGGACCCAGCCTAGTCTACACTCTTCTCTGCCTCCAAAGCAGGAGTGCTCCCTGATCATCGAGTCTTCCAGACACTGCCTCTTCCAAGGGACCCTTCCTGACTGACCACCCCAGCCTGTCGCTCTCTCTTCCTCTACTGACCACACACAAGGGCTTCGTGGTTCAAGCGGCCCTGGTGTTTCTTGTCAGGGGTTGCTGGTGATTCCTGGTTTCAGGTTTCAGGTTTGTGTTGCCACTGGGGGGGGGGGGGGCGGGGGGCCCCCTTCCCCTCCTCTCCTCCCTGCTCCTAGCACTAGCACGGGGAAGGGTGGGGGGGGGGACACCCAGCACAGACCCTCAAGGACATTTCTTCTGATGATGGACACGCTGGTGAATTTCCCAGTGCATCCTGGTTCTTACAGGGGAAGATATGATCAAGACTCCTGGCAAAGACTTGAGAGCACCCCCTGACAGGAAGCATCTCAGCAGGGGAACAGGTGAGATCCCTCCCTCCCCAGGGAGAAGAGGGAAGGCAGAAGGAAAGGCCCAACATCCGGGAGGAGGGCAGGGGCAAAGGGAGACGGAGAGAGCCACCAGGGGAGGCAGGAGGAAACACTGAAGCCAGGGGAAAAGCAGGCTTCCAGAAGGGGAAGCATAGTGGTGGCCCCGACTAGAGAGAGGCCAGACCTGCCGAGAAGCACGGGCCACGGGAAGTAGGACTCTGGAGGCCTTGGTGTCAGCAGGTCCCAGGGATTGGGGCGGCAGCCCACCACGGCTGCATGGCCTAAGGAAGTAGGGGCAACACGTGCCTCATGGTCCACAGAAATTCGATTGAAAAAGGAGAGAAAGACGTGGGACAGTGGCCAGAGGAGGAAGCAGAGCTGAGGAAGGACGGGGAATTCAATGAAAAGGAAGGAGCCTGGGAGGCACCTGGGTGGCTCAGTCAGTTAAGTGTCCAACTTTGTTTGGCTCAGGTCATGATCTCGTGGTTTGTGCGTTCGAGGCCCACATCAGGCTCTCTGCTATCAGTATGGAGCCCGCTTCAGATCCTCTCTCCCCTTCTCTCTGCCCCTCCCCTGCTCACGAGCGAGCGGGCGGTGCGTGTGCGTGCTCTCTCTCTCTCTCTCTCTCAAAAATAAATAAACATTAAAATAAAAAAGGAAGGAAGGAAGGAGCCTGGGAGAGGGGAGAAGGGCAGGCTTCTTGCTGGAAGGGCCAGGGAAAGTGGCAGGAGAGTCCACACAGGCCTCTGTCCCTTGCACTGTGTAGAGGAGGGTGATTTTCCAGAAAAGCGCTGGGGTGATTTGAGGGGGCACAAGTGGGAAAGCCAGGACCTCCGAGTCTGGAGGTGGTGCGGGCAGCAGCAGGAGGATCCGGCTCTCAGGAGCTTTAGGAAGAGAAGAGAGGTGCTATCCTGCTCTTGGTGGGGGTAGGGGGCAGGGGGCTGGATGGGCATCACTGAAGGGAGGGCACGGGAGTGGCTGAGGGTGCTGTGAGTTGAGGGCGGCTGCAGAGAGGGAGGTGGTGATTAGCGCCACCTTATCGCCCGGCTCCCCAGATCACCCGTGAGCCCCTCGCAAGCCTCCGCTGCCCTGTGTTTGCTCCTCTCCATACCTGAACCAGAGAGGTGAGGTTTAGGTGGGGTACGGCGGGACTTCCCCACCCCAGGAGCCCCCAGCCATCCAGAAGGACAAAGAAAGGGCTTCCCCGCTGCCCACCCAGGTTGGCTACTCCTGCGATGCTGTTTGTCTTTAAGACAATGGCGACAGGAGGGGCGCCTGAGTGGTTCAGTCGGTTAAGCTTCCGACTTTGGCTCAGATCATGATCTCAAGGCTTGTGAGTTCAAGCCCCGCATTGGGCTCTGTGCTGACCGCTGGGACCCTGGAGGCTGCTTCGGATTCTGTGTCTCCCGCTCTCTGCCCCTCCCCCACTTGTGCTCTGTCTCTCTCTCTCTCTGTCCTCAACAGGAGAATCTCTCAGAACATGCTGCTCTCTTTTTGTTTGGGGTGTAAGCAAAAGTGACGGGTTTAGGGGCCTTGGCAAAATGCCTGCTCCTCAAATTAGTCCCCCCCACCCCCAGAAGAAATGCCAGGAGTATTTATCTTGGCTGCTCTAGAAGCCTCTGTCCCTCCCAGAGCCAGAACCGGGTGGGGCTCTGAGGCTCAGTGAGGGGAGGGGAAGGCCCATCAAGTGGATTCCATGAAGCCCCCTCAGTGCGCACTGCCTGCCAGGCATGGGGCCCGGTCAGCCATCCAGTGGGGCCGGGACTGGCGCAGGGACGGGCTGCCCTCACACTCCTACAGCAGCCTGCTGCACTCTTGTGTGGCATTCTTGTCCCCAGTTTCTCTAACCCCAGATAAATCTGCCTCCCCATAGCTCCCCTGTTGGATGCCAAGCCCACGGCCCATGGTACACTGGTGTTCCTCCTGTCCTGTGAGGGGCGCAAGATGTGACCCCTGCGGAGCCCTTGCTCTCTTTACCTGATGGTTCTTTGGCCACGCTAGCAATGATATTCGGTGTGTCTGTTCCCACTTTCCGGAACACGTGCTTACTCCGGGGCCCATTTTACAGGTGGTAATAACTGGGGAAGTGGGGCTAGCCTGGGGCCACACTGTCAGCCAGCGGCCACGCTGGGGTCAGAACGTTTTTGAAGTTTCCGGATCACCCTCCCTCCCCCACCCCTACCCCCAAGCAGCGAGCACTCACATGTGGCCCCCAGGCCGGTCCTCCCTGGTCAGCATTCCCTCCTTCTCCATCAGCATCTGCCGGAAAGTCCTGACCTTCTGTCGGGTCTCCTCCTCCGAGTACCTGCAGGGGCACAGGGAGGGTGAGGGCTGCCCTCTTGGCTTTCTTTCCCTCCCCCCCCCCCGCCCCGTCCCCCCCATCACAAGTGCACCTTCCAGCTTGCAAAGACCTGTCTGAGGTCACACGACCAAGCAAGGCTCTCAGCCCTGGGGAAGCTCAAGGCTTTTTGCCCCAAACCAGACAATCAACCAACTAAACAAACAAGCAACGACCTGCCAAACAAACAAATGGACCAAAAAAAGGGAAGAGTTGTCCCGGGAGGTGGGGGAAGGGGGGGAGACTGTGGGGAGGAAGCTGTGCCCTTCCTCCTGGTCCCCGCCACTCCCAGGGCAGGTCACCCTCCCACGTCCAGGCCGCGGTCACTCTCTGGAGACATTTTAAGGGCGAAGTGAAGGTCCAGGACTTTTCCGCTTTCCTGATCCTTACAATAGCCTTGGGAAGTCCTCAACTCATCCCAACCTCTGCAAGAGCGAGGCTGCAAGCAGCTTGTCCCAGATCCCAGTACCAGATCCATTGCTTCCCTGTCTGTGGGGGGAGGTGGGTGAAGTCTGGTCTTTTTTTTTTTTTTTAATGTTTATTTATTTTTGCAGAGGGAGAGAGAGAGAGAGAGCAGGGGAGGGGCAGAGAGAAGGGGAGACACAGAATCTGACGCAGGCTCCAGGCTCTGAGCGGTCAGCACAGAGCCCGATGCCGGGCTTGAACCCACAAACTGTGAGATCATGACCTGAGCCGAAGTCGGACACTTAACCGACTGAACCACCCGGGAGCCCCAAGTCTGGTCTTGAATGGAGTCCCCCAACTTCTCTATTCCCTTCCCCCTCCCTCCCTAAGCCTGGGTTCAGGCTAAGGACCAAAGTCCAGAATTATCACCCTTGCTCCCACCCTGGGGTCAGTCATCATCCCCTGTCACTGCATCCCTGTGACAGCCTCTTGGCTCCTCTGGCATTTCCCCCTCCAGCCTGTGTCCATGCTGCCCCGGGGCAGGGTGTGGGGGCCTTCGCAGCGCTCAGCCCCGTGCCCTGCGCCTGGCACACAGCAGATATCGTGTCTGTTGCCAAATGAATCTTGGCCTCCTAATCCCCTCACCCTCCCATCTCTGGGCTGCAGGTCATTGTCCTGGATGGAAAACATGGTGGCAAAATAGGACCGGGGTCCCGTCTTGTCTCTGTCCTTCACTCACCATCCACTCTGTCCTCACAGCAGACCCAGGCCTCTGCACTCAGTTTGTCCATGAAAATGGCACGTTGTTGCCTCTCAGGGACCCCATCTCTGTCCTCCCTTCTCTTCTCCTACCCTCCTTCCCACCCCTTCTCCAACAAGCATTTGGGATTGGCCCAGCCTTTTTGGAGAGCAATCTGGCAATTCCTTTCAAAAGCCAGAAGAAATGAGCACATCTTTTGCCTCACAAAATTAACTTCCTGGTTTAGCCAGTGGAAATAATCATGGCTAAGCACAAAGACGTGACTCATGGGATGTTTACCGCAGGACAGATACCCCCCGACCAGGTTAGGTTGTGTTTCCATAGCAACCTGTGCCTCCAGGTCCCAGCAGGTAGCTCCTGTGTTAGTTGTTACCTGTTGACTGACTCCTCTGTATCCTGCACTGGCTTGGGGGTTCCTGGGGGCAGAGACCTTGTCTGTCTGGATTGCCATTGTGTCCCAGCATCTGGCACCTTGCCTGCCACATGTGGCCTCCAAATTGCTTTGACAAATGAGTGACTGGTGACGGAGAGGCATCGAACAGTTTGAAGGTTGGATGTTCGTTTTGGACACCTGACTCTGGTGGCTGCGTGGCTAGAGGCGGGGGATCTAGAGGCAGGGAGGCCGGCACTGGCTACTGCAGGGCTTTGTGTGGGAGACCGTGAAGTCAGAGCTGGGCAGTGGGCGTGGGGAGTGGGCGGGAGGGCCCAGGGGAAGAAGTGGACAACAAAGCATCCAGGATGCAGGGTGGCTGGGACCTGGGGACCGCCTGCCGACTGGCTCATGCTCATCAATGTCCACCTCAGTCCCTGTTAGGCTCAGACTCGGGCATTTGGCTGCAGGTGTCTTGGCCTTGTTTGCTGGGCAGTGCAGAGCCCTTGGTCGGCTGGGCTGTCCTGGTGCCCGGGAAGAAGGGGTGGTGGCCCCTTTTCTGAGCAGTGCAGGCACATAGGAACTGCTCCCTTCTTGCCTTCTCCTCAGGGGACCAGCTTGTCATTGGCACCAACATTGAGACAGACAGCAGAGGCCCTTCCACGCTGCCCAGACCCTGACTCGTGGATCTCTGGGTGGGAGAGACAGGCCGGCTGTCTCAGGCCATGGGGCCCTGGACCTGGTGGGGCTGGGGAGATGGCCCAAGAGCGAGGCTGGGCCACATCCTCAGTTGAGTGGGATGGGCTTCAGGCCAGGGCCCAAGTCCCCCAGACTCCTGGAGTCTATGGAGCATAGGGGGCCGGGAGGTAGGAGCAGGACTCAGGGTTCGCTAAGACCTGGAGCAGGACACGTGCAGGAATTTAGGGCCCATCCCAGAGCAGGCAGGTCTGAGGCAAGTTGACGAACTTCAGCACAGGCCATTGGGAGGCCGGGAGTGCTGGATTGAATCGACTTGGAGGCTTAGGGAGGACCCCTCTATGCCCCAGAGCATCTTGCTAGGGGAAGCTGGGGACCCAGGGATGACCGTCTGGTTACTGGGCAGAGAAGTGTCAGGTACAACGGCTGCCTTCAAGTCTCCTGTTCCCTCGCATCTCTTGAGGTCAGCCCTCAGCTGAGGCCACGTTGGACAGTGATTAAGGGAAGAGGTCTGAGAACCAGGCGGTCCTGCGTTTGAGTCCTGGCACCCCCCATTTTCTAGCTCTGTGACCTTGACCTCTACATCTGTGAAAAGGGACAGTAACTTGTCTTTCAAGGCTGTCACAAGGATTAAGGGAAATCATGCTTACAAAGCACTCTGCGCAGTGCATGGCACATAATAGCTGCCCAATAAATAGTAGTAACCAAGGACCCTTTGTCCCAGAGCAGGAGGGACTGAGGGTCTAGCTGTCCCAGGCTCCCTGCCTTTTTCCACCCCACACCCCTGCCAGGTCAGCAGTGTCCCAGGTCGGGAATCACCTCTGGTCCATCTCCCTGTTCTCCCAGAGGCAAAGGCCAAGGTAGGGAGGCTGCTACCCCGTCCTTGTGAAGGTGGCAGTGCCTGCCATGCAGAGGCCCGGCGGCTGTGCCAAAGCAAGACTGGAAGTCGAAGGCTTGGCCAGGGGACTGGGGACAGGGACAGCAATGACACCTGTCTCAGTGCCCCAGCCGCCTGGCTCAGGCAATCTGGCTCCCTTGTCTCGCCTCCACTCTATGGGCCACGAGGGAACGATGTGCCAAATTCGTCGTTGCTTCCTGGACCGCCCTCTGAGGCTGGGGCAGGGTGAGGGGACACTGCATTAATTTTTTTTTTAATGTATTTATTTTGAGAGAGAGAGAGAGAGAGAGCACACAAGCGACGGAGGGCCAGAGAGAAAGACACAATATCCCAAGCAGGCTCTGCACCATCAGCGCAAAGCCCGATGCGGGGCCTGAACTCCCAAACTGTGAGATCCTGACCTGAGGTGAAATCAAGAGCTAGACGCTTAACCAACTGACTGTGTCACACAGGTGTCCCAGAATACTGCATTCTAAAAGAGGTCCTCAGAGTTGAAAATGTTTCATTCTGCCTGTCTCCACCCAGACTGGGATGCTCCTATGTAATCACTTCCTGGGTCCCTGGGTCACTAATTTGTTCTTGACTCCAGCTCGGAGAGGGTGGGCGGTCTTCCTCTTCCCATTTGACGGATTTGGAAACAGAACAGGGAGAAGGGAGGCTTCCAAGCTCCAAGCCCCAGAGCATGGCTCTGCCCGCCTCCGGGGCAGAGGAAGGGGCACAGGTTGGGGCTGGGGTGGGAACAGCACATCACACAGGCGGGGGCCTCTGTCCCTGGCCCCATGGTGATTGCAGGCTGCGTGAAGGTGATTGCAATGCAGCATCAATCACCAGTGAATTAGCCATCCATCCATCAATATTAAGGAAGGGATTGCTTTTTAATGGGGCCAAAGAATGTGTGTTCCTGTGACTAGTGGGAATATCTGTCAAATGCCTGAGAACCTGGTAAATAGACTCGAATGAACCAGTGTTTGTAGAAATGGATATTAATGACCGGATTTTGTAACAGAGCAAGGGTCCCCAGTGTTTGTGGAGCACCTTCTGGGGACTGGCTGGAGGTGGGAGAGCCCTGTACATCTTTAGCCCACAGGATGTAGAACAACTCCCAGTAGCCATAGCTTGCTCAGTTCTGGATTGTTGGGTTCCAGAGTGGCTGTGCCCTCCACTGACCAGGCTGCCGCTAGGGGTTTGGGGGCTGGGGCGCACTGGTGACTTGAGAGCTAGCTTTACAGGAGACTCCAGACTAAGGACCATCTGGAGTGAGGGCTTGGGTAGGGTAAGGGGTCCGGACTGGAGACCTAGTGGGTGCATCCCAGAGAGGCACGGTCCTTGATGCCAGGAGACCAACACTGAGGTCATGGTCAAATGACCTCTGCCCGACCATCCCCTCTGTGTGAGGCTGCCCTCATCCAGGAAGGACCTTCTTGTGTGCCGTGAGGGTCTGGGGGCTCCTGGAGGAGAGGGAGATTCAGCCAGGGGAGGAGGCTTGGGGAGGGGAGGAGCACCATGAGAGTGGTGCCTTAGGGATTCCCTGGGAGGATGGGGCTCTTCAAGGGGGAGAGAGGGGGCTCAGGAAGGAGGTGGGGCTGTGGGAGGGGGAGGGGACAGTTTCCAAGAATGCAGCGCAGAAGGCTGGCCCTCTTCTGGCCCAGGCGCCCCTCCTGTTCCCTCAACTCACCCACCTGCCTGCCAACCCTTCACTGCCCAAGTCTCCCCAACTTATTGGGATTTGCAGGTTGAAATAAGGTCCGTGGGCTCTCCTCTTCCCAGCCCTACTTGACCCTGCCCCTGGGGATCTCATTTCCTCTGTCCATATCCACGGCTCATCAAACCTGGTTTCATTGCCAGCTGGAAGCCTCCTTTCCGTCTGCCTTCAGCTGCTTTCCATCCATTTATCCCTCTCGGCAGGGACCCCCCCCCACCCCCACCTGGTCCCCAGCTGGAGATGAGCACCAAGTCTCTGTGTCTCAGGGGCCCTGCCTGGCAGCCTCCCTGAGGACCCTGGATCTGGGCCCAGCCTTGGCTCTGCCTGCAGCCAGGGACTGTCTCTGTCTGAGCCTCAGTGTCTTCCTGGGCTCTAGAGTGATGGTGAACCATGTCTTGGCTGCCTCTTGGGGAGCCCAGGAGGCCTGGACGGACAAAGGCGAGGCTTAGAAGCACTTCTGTACACAGGCTGTCTGTCCCAGTGTGGCTCCAGGCCCCAGTGCACTGGGCATTTCCAACTTATCAGCTCCCCAACAGTACCAGTCTGATGGGCGGGCCCTGCTCCTCACTTTGACTCCCTCAACAGCCAGCCCAATAGTTTCAAAATCCTCAGGGTAGGTACAAAATGGACACTCAAGACCACCAGCTTTCCTTAGAGCTGCACAAATGGGAATGGCTTTGTTCTGTTTCTTTGCCTCCAGCCCCATGTGTCAGACCTGTCCTGTCTCCACTGGACTTTTGAGGAAAGTCCCTAAAAAGAGCCTTACTGACTGATCGATGCACAAGCCCTGGCGAACTCCTACTCATCCTTCAAGGCCCATTCGAATGTCTCCTCTCAGAATCTCTCCTCTGAGCTCCTGAAGTGCTTGGTCCTCTCCTGTCCTGTCCTTTAACCACGATTCCAATCCGTTTTATGCTGGAGTTGGCTCTAAACATGGTTGTCTCTCTTCTCAGTCGGGGAGGGAGTGAGGGGCAGTCTTTGAGGAAGTGACCCTGATCCAGCTCCAACAGTGTGCAGCACGGTGGCTGGCGCACCTGTGTGTCCCTGTGACTGGGTCTGAACTGGACAGGTAACACTGAAGCTTCTGGGTGTGGCTGCTGGCTGGGGTTCCTCTGCTGAAACCACAGGTAGCCTTGTACTAAAAAAAGCCCATCGTCCCCTCTTGCCTGGCTGCAGCACCCACCTTGGCACAGTCCAGGAAGCTCAATAGAGTTGTTTTGGAGAAGGGGAAACTGAGACCTTGAGTTAGCATAGGTGTTTACATGCTTCTCTCCCCCCCCCCCCCCCCCCCCCCCCCGGACTGGATGTTTCTGGAAGACATGGACTGTGTGTCTCCTTGGCTTCTGTGAATCTGAGCCTAGTTCAGAGCTTGACGTAGAGCAGGCGGCCAAGACGGTTGATGAATGAATACAAGAAGGCAAGTTCTGGCCTTGCAGGGGCTCCACCTGGACTGGCTCTGAGTGTGGCCCCTCCCAGCCTGACTGCAGTCCGAGCCTCGCCCGGCCCCGCCCCGCCCCCCCCCCCCGTGACCCGCCCCGCCCCGTGGCCCGCTCACCCTTGCTCCTCCATCATCTCCTGCAGCTCCATGCACTTGAGCTCCACGCGCCGCTTGCGCTCGTGGTCCAGGATCTCGCGATGCGCGCGCTTTACCAGGCCCGGCTCCGCGGCGCGCAGCTCCTCCTCGGCCCGCGGCCAGGTCCCCGAGGAGGCCCCCGGCTGAGGGAAGCCGTTCGCCGCGTCCGGTGGGGACGGCATGCCGGCCGCCCCGTTGTTCACGGTGGAGGACATGCGGCTGGCCCCGGAGCCGCTGGCCTCGGCCCTGCGAGACAGACACAGACACCAGGCGGGATGGTCACTTCTCGGCCACCTGCTAAGCTCCTCTCCGCGCGGGTTAATCCTGGAGATTTAAAGGCCCACTCATGGCTCTAATCCGCTCCCCCTCAAGCTGCAGAGGGGGGCGGACGTCAGGTTAGCACCTTCGGGTCACGCCTCAGGGCATGAGGGGAGATTGGAACCCCCAGGCTTTCCCATCTGTAAAGTGGGTCCATGCAGGTTGGACTAGATGGCCTCTAAGGGCCCTGTGCTTGGAATAGTCCTCTCCAGGGAGGGACCTAGCAACCGCTTAGGGCAACCCTCTCTCCCTTGTACCAGTTCCTGGGCCTGAATTCTAGCCTCTGCTTGCAACTCCCTTGTGGTTGTAGGCAACCACATTGGTCTCTGGGAAAACGTGTTAGGTTGTTGTTGTTTTTTAAGTTTGGTTACTTGCTTGCTTGCTTATTTATTTATTTATGTATTTATGTATTTATTTATTTAAGTAATCTCTATACCCATCGTGGGGCTCGAACTCACAGCCCTGAGATCAAGACTCACATGCTCTTCACACAGAGCCAGCCAGGTGCCCCAGGTAAAATTTGTTTGTTTTATTTTTGTTTTTCCCTTCAGCCTCAGTTGAACCCCCCACCTCCTCCCCCCAAACACCCATTGTCCTGCTGGCCCATGCGGTCACGTGTGTCCCCAGCTCCCAGGGCAGCCCTGCGGAGATAGGAAGATGAAGTCAGCTGCATTCCCACCACACATGCAGGCTGCAGTTGATCTGGCCAACTTTTCCAAAGCCAGCCTTCCAGCGGTGGGCCAGATCCAGACTGAAGCCCCACAGGTCTGTCCCCTCCTTTGTTCTGGAAACACTGCTTCTGAAGATACAACCAAATTGGCACTGACATTAGCTTTCCAGACAGCCACATCCTCCTGCAGGCTCGGGGCGAGGTGGGCGTCAGCATGTCTCGAAAGGTAAGACTCCACACTAGGCTCAAAGTAGAGTAGGCATACACACACGTGCAAGCACACGCACGCACACACGCGCACACACACACCAAGGACCTATCTTGACAGAGGGGAGGCACCTCCTGAGCTATTTCCATTTCCTTTCTCCTAGGCTCCAGCTAGTTGCTAAGCAACAGGGAGGCCTTCTTCCCAGCGAGTGGGATGGGAGAGAGGGAAGGGGTGGAGGGAGGTGGGAAGAAGGGATTGGGCATGTCTGGACATCCTGGACGGGGCCTTTCCTGCAACACAACTTCCCAACACACATTCCCCTCATGGGCCTCAGAGTGATGGGGTGGGAGGTGTTCAGAGCCACAAAACCTGGAAGGTAGAGAAGGGGACAGAGTGACAGACAGGGATGATGAGGTGGCGATGAGAACATAAGCTCATGTGTCCATCCCCCTAAATCCCAAGTCCCTGGGTTCTAGGCCAGGCTCCTGTCACTGACCCTTTCCGAGCCTCTGGTCCCTACCTGTGCCTGGGAGCATCATCCAGATTTTTCAGGAGAGGAAGGCTTTTGGGACTTTACAGACCAAACCTGTTCTTCTAACCTCTCTCTCCATCCCTAAGCCCTGCCAGCTTCCTGCCTCTGTCCTAGCCCAGCCCTGCACCCCAGCTCCACCAGGGCCTCTCCTGGGGTCACCCACAAGCATCCCACACTCATCAAGCCCCACACAGAGCTCTGGGGGCCCTGTTCGCCACCTGCCTTGGCCATAGTGCTTGGCCCATGCGTGACCCTTCTGGCTGTTGGTCACCTGTGCCAGGAACACATGTGGAGCTTGGAGACCCCTGCTGCCCCGGCCCATCACAGCTCACCTGTCAGCAAGTTTGGTCCCCCATCCCTTCTTGGTATCACTTCCATTTATCCACTCGCTCCCCTCCTGTTGCCACCAAAATCCGAGCCCCTCACTCTGATCTGCTGCTGCCGCATCCTGCCCGCACCCCCGCCCCCTCATCAGCAACCTGAGAGATCAGTCCAGGAGCAAATCAGACTGTGTCATGCCCTGAGTAACAGCTTCTGGTGGCTTCCGGTCGCTTAAAGTCGTGCCACGGCCTGCCTTCTGGTCTAGCTGTAACCACCCCACGGACACCCTGCCGCACAGATTCCGCATCTCTCTTGTGTCCAGGCTTTTCCATTCAGTGCTCCCTTTCCCTGGGACTCCTTCTCTTCTCCTGACTCCTTTGTGTCCCCAGAGTCACTGCCCATAGGCATCACCACCTTCTCGAAGGCTTCCCTTAAACCCCGTGGCTGGTGCTGTCCTGCCAGAGCCCTTGCCACTCGCTGTTGTTACTGTGGACTCACGGGTCTGGCTCCCTCTGTGCTGGGGACAGTTTGGCTTTCAACTCCTAGTGCCCGCAAAGTGCCTGAGCGAGCGGGCGGTGCCCAGTGCACGTGGAAGGAACAAACAGAAGATATCACAACACGAGGCGGGACAGAGGACTACCTGGTATAGTCCTTAATATGGGTTGCAAGATCCCTTCGCATTTTGCCTTATGCTGTCCTGCAACTTTATCCCTTGCTACACCTCCTCCTGCAAATAACATCCAGCCCTTCGGCCTTGGTCATCTGTCCCAAGGCACGTGCTCACTCCTTTGTGTCCTATGGTTCCCCTATGCTGGGATTCCATTTCCTCGCTTTTCCACCTGGGGGACTTGTGTTCATCCTTCAGGGCCCAGCCCAGATGTCACTGCCTCCGGGAAGCTGTCCCTGCTTCTGAGGAAGGGTGAGTCATTATCTCCTTGTGCTCTAGCTCTGTGCTCACCTCTACAGATAACGGAAGTTCGACTTGTTCTTTGCATCCGACCCCCCCTTCTGAACTGTGAGCGCTTTGGGGGGATGGATCCCTCTTTCTGGTTCCCCAGAGCCTACCCGGCACTGGCAGTGGAAGAGGCGTGCTGAGGGTATAGGGATAAAGTGCTTAGGCCTCGGGGGAGCCAGGTTCTGAGCGATGCTGCTTTGCACTCTTTCCTTCTGACATGGGCGTGGTGCCCTTGCCTAGAAGTTTGTTTGAGCTCCTTGAAGGCAGGGGAGGGGAAGCTGGGGGGAGCAGTGCTGAGCACACATCTCCAGACCCCGAGCTGTTCTATCCCTAGAATCAGGAGAACGCCCGGCTAAGTAAGATTGCTGGACTGTCCAGGTAATCTTTCAGACGTGTCTCTAAGAAGTAAAAGAGAGAGGTGCATAGGCATGGGGGCAGGGACAGTCTGGATTTTCACTAGGACAGACGGTGGATTCTCCCAGCTTCACCTGGTGAGTTGGAGGCCACTAGACAGGAATCAGAGGCAGGTGATTGGAGGACGACCCCTGAACCCCAAGACGAGGGGCCAAGGCCCCTAAGAGTCATTGCACGTGAAACCCGCTTCTTTCCAAGTTGCGGTTGCTGGGCCTGCGGACTAGGGAGTTACAGCGGACACACGGTCTCTCTGAGAGGCATTTGACATTATTTTTTATGGGATCCTTGTGAAATTGCATAAAGAGAGAGAAAGATTGCGATTTATTGGAACTAATATCCTGTTCTGCACCGTTGTAATTGGCGGATAGATTGACCTGTGCTCAAAGGGAGCTGATTAATGGGTTGATGTCACATTAGATGGAGGTATTTAGTGAAGGACCACAGGACAGGGCTCTGTCCTCACCCATGTCTGATCCAGTATGTTCACCACTGACTGGATGGAACATTGATAATCTGATGACCAGATTCATAGAGGACAGCATGTGGGAAAGCTTCTAAATACAATCAGTTTCTAGAAGGACTCAACAGGCTGGAAAGATGGGAGGAATTGAAGAAGGTTGAGCAGGACAGTGAGAAATCCCTCCCTTGGAAACTGGATCCCGAATTCACTTTCTAAAAATGGGATAGACATAATTTAAAGCGGCGTGTTTGGAAAGGATTTAGGGGTTTTTCAATGGTCACAGACCCAATTTGAGTCAGTATCATAGCGTGGCACCAGAAGTGCGTGTTCTCTTAGGCTATGTCAACAAAAACACAATGTCTAGAAGGGGGAGGTGATAAGAACATACAGGTGGTCAGAATCCCTATCTCGAAATACTTGAAGGGTGGTGGAGGATTTAGGCCAAACCTGGCTGAATCTGTGGGGAAGCTTGTTAAAATGAGGTAGGGCTTCCAGATTTGGCAAATGAAAATACAGGATGCACAGTAAAATTAAACTAGAAATTCATGAATTTCACATTTGGGGCATACTTATACCAAAAAAATTCCTTGTTTATCTGAAATTCAGAAAATTTTTAAGAGGGAATCTTTTTTTTTTTTTAATTTTTAAAAAATGTTTACTTACTTATGAGAGAGACAGAGGCAGAATGCAAGTGGGTTAGGGGCAGAGAGAGAGGGAGACACAGAAGCAGAAGCAGGCTCCAGGCTCTGAGTTGTCAGCACAGAGCCCGATGTGGGGCTCGAACTCACGAGCCGTGAGATCATGACCCGAGCCAAAGTCGGACGCTCAACCAACTGAGCCACCCAGGTGCCCCAAGAGGGAATCTTTTTTTTAATGCTTATTTATTTTTGAGAGAGGGAGAGCGAGGGTGGGGCAGAGAGAGAGAGAGAGAGAGAGGGAGAGGGGATCTGAGGCAGGCTCCGTGCTGATAGCAGAGAGCCCGATGTGGGGCTGGAACTCACAAACCATGACATCATAACCTGAGCTGAAATCAAGAGTCGGACGCTTAAACGACTGAGCCACCCAGGCACCCCTGAAATTCAAATTTAACTGGGTGTCTTGTATCTTATATGTCTATCCTACCTGGGACCCACCCCAGACCTACTGAATCCAAGTCTCTGGGGCATTGTTAATGTTTGCCCAGTGATTCTGATACAAACTATCTCTGGACCGGCAGTTGGGGGCTGGCGTCTAGAACAGCAGTGCTAAATTTTATTAGGCGTCAAAGTCACCCAGAGGGTTTGTTAAAACACAGCTTCAGAGTTTCTGATTCAGTAGGTCTGGGGTGGTGTCTGAGAATTTGCATTTCTAACAAGTTCTCAAGTGCCCTTGATGCTGTGAGTGAGTCCTCGATCACACTGAGAAGAGGAAAGACCTAGACAATCTGGGCTGCTCCAGAAGAAAGCCAGGACTCCTGCAGGGAAGTCATCTAGAGCAGACTTCAGCTAAGTCCGAGACAGGATTTTTTTGTTTTTTTTCCTAGCAATCAAACCTTGAAAAAAAACAACAACTAAGCAGTTGATTTCATCCCAGGATAAGTGAATTCAGAAATCACAGGAATGTTCCAACACGAGACAGACATTATACTCACTCAGCAAATACCCACCCAGCATCTACTCTGGGCCTTACGCTATGAAAGTCTGGGAGCTCATGGGCTGGTTTGGGAGACCAGTGGTGTAGTGTGATCAAAGGATTTGAGGAGTTTCTGCAGCTCAACCTGGTTGGTCAGGGATGGCTTCCCAGAAGGGGTGAGGCAGGGCTGGAGACAGGGACACTAAAGCACATGAGGCCTGGACCTCAATTCAAGAAATAAATGGATGCGGGCGACTGGGTGGCTCAGTCAGCTAAGTGTCCGACTCTTGATTTAGGCTCAGGTCATGATCTTATGGTTCATGAGTTCAAGCCCCATGTAGGACTCTGCACTGAGAGTGCAGTGCCTGCTTGAGATTCTTTCTCCCTCTCTCTCTGTACCCCTCCTGAAAATAAATAAACTTAAAAAGAAAGGAAAGGAAAGGAAAGGAGGGAAGGAAGGAAGGAAGGAAGGAAGGAAGAAAGGAAGGAAGGAAGAAAGAAAGGAAGGAAAGGAAGGAAGGAAGAAATGAAAGGAAGAAAAGAAAAAAGAAAAGAAAGAAGGAAGGAAGGAAGAAAGAAATGGGTAGATTTGGCGGGACCATGACTGGCTGGATGTAGGACAGGGGGAAGTGTCTTGAATGACAGTGGGTCTCTAGCTTGGGAGACCAGATGGATGGTGCAGGCCATTTACTGTGTTGGGGAGTGTGGAGGGCAAATGAGGGGTGCATCAGGAGTGAGGAGCTTGTGGGGGTCAAGCAGGCAGATGTGGGGCCTGAGCCATAACATGTTGGGGTCCTTGGGGACATTCACACTGAGTCCTTTAGAGGTGGAGCAGAAAATGGGAAATGTTTTCTCTGCTGCTGATTGGCTGTGAGACCCCGAGGAAGTCACTCTCCCTCTCTGGACGATGAGGACACTGGACTCAAAGGTCCCGTGGGTCCTTTCTTACTCTAGAAATCTAGGTAATGCTAACTTGTATATATACTGCCAAGCCTTCAGCCCATCCTCTTCCTGCTGATGTAGTCAGTGGTCAGAGCCACACCAGCCACCTCGAGAGCTCAGCCCCGAGGCTGTCCTCAGCACTGGGTCAGGTCCCACGGGCCAGCCACACCCATATGCACATGAAGTCATGGAACTCTAATTTAATGCCGGCGGGCAGGGGAGCATCTCCTCTCTTGCTGGCCAGGAAGTGACTCCAGGGCCAGAGCCCTGACTGAGTCCCTGGGCTTGCCTGCTTCCCTCAACCCAAGCCGGGCTCCGCTGAGGCCTGGCTGAGAACAGGATGGAACACTGTCTGGCTGCTGGTACCTCCAAGTCCAGTTCTGCTGGTAGAGATTAAGTGAAAGTAAAGCAGCCCTTCTGTGCTGTGGGGTCCAGTCTGCTGACGGGGCCGGAGGCCTCTCAGCTAATGAGATCATCACTCACCCCAGGGCTCAGAGGGGTAGGACGCTCAGGTCAGTAGCGACCTGGCCAGGCCTGGGAGAGGCGGCCGCAGGACACATATGCATCTGAGGGGGAGAGTGGGCCCTGTCCTGGGGAACTCTGGTTTGATGGGGAGACAGGGCGGCTCTTTGGGAACTCATGAGCTGAGTGTCATGTGACTGAAACTCTGTGCCTCAGTTTCCTTGCCTGTAAGATGGAACTAATGATAGCATCCTCCCCAGAGATTTGCTGTAAAGGACTAACCCCTGGGAAACGCTATCACGGTGGGTGCCTAGCGTGCAGTGAATACTGGTGCTTGTTGACTGTCCTCTTTTTGGACACGGTAGGTGTGAGGAATCCCCGGAAATCTGGGTGAAGATGTCTAGGAAGCCTCAGGTCAGGGGGTCTGGCACTTGGGAGCCCGTAACCTGGGCCTGATTTGGGGGTCGTCATTACATCGGGAAGACTGAAACCCCAGAGTGAACCAGGGAGTTAATTGTAGAGGGAGGAAAGGGCAGAGGCCGGCCAGGGCAGGGGATGGGCACCATTCCAGGGGGCTTGCCGGACTGACCCCAACCGCTTTCCCTTCCCTCCCTACAGGCCACTTTTCCCCCTCCCCATCTTCTCAGCCCCCAGCACCGGGGCACCCCAAGGCAGGCCCCCAGGGGCTGCCTTTGCTCCTGGGGTTCAGAAACTATCTGGCCCAGAGCACAGCACCCTTCTCCTGGGGGCTCGTTTCCCTGCCCCTGCGTGCCAGAGACCCACCTTCCCAGCGATAGTGCCAGGACTCAGGGCCACCACCCCCTCAAGGTACAGGCCACAGCTTCAAGCAAGCTCTAGATCCATGGCCATGCACAATTTAACCGCCATCTTGCCAGTAAGGTCCTTCCGCTGTCTCCTGTTGGCTCAGGACAGGGATGGGGAGTAGACAAGAAGACTCTGAATTCAGAGTCAGAAGACTTGAGCCTGAATTCCAGTTCTATCGCTTCTGTCTGGGTGACCAAGGGAAGTCATTAAGCCTCCCCAAGCCTCAAGTTTTCTCATCTGTAAACTGAAGACAATATTCCCTACTTGATGACGTGGTAGGATCATTTATTCTTTCAGTGACATGCTTGTTATGAAGACAGATCCTGATTTCCATGCTGGGGGAGCAAAAAGAGAGACCAGAGAGGGCCTGTCTTTGCTGGTGATGCTCAGAGAAGGCTTCACAAAGGCAAGGATGTTTCAACTGGCCCTTTGAAGGGTGAGTCTTGTCCATGTAAGGAAGGGGGAGCACAGGCAAGGCAAAGCACGGGCTGAGGGCAGAGACACGGCAGGGTTCAGGGACCTGGGACTAGGAGGGGCAGGATGGCATGGCCTGCATGATGGGGTGCAGGCGGGGTCTGTGAACACAGGGTGAGCCCCATGTGTGGAGAGGGTGGTGGGGAGGGACACGCCTCCTGAGTTTCCTGGAGGAAAAAAATTTCTTGGTGGCTATCAGAAACGTGATGGACCTTACCCACAGGAAACCCAGGTACTTAGGTTGTGAAACTGGGTCCAGGTCTTTGTAGAAGGAAGTGTGCAACAATAATTGTGTGTCAAGATATTTTATGAAGCTGGAAAAGAAAGACCATCTCCGCTGTGCAGAGGAATCCAGGTGTGCCTCTAGCCTCCCCCCACCCTTGGCACTGACGCTATTAACCCCTCCCTTCCCTGTGGGGACCCTTCTCCAAACCTCCAGCCCGCAAGCATGAGCATGGGGAGGGGGGTAAAGATAATCAAGTAGGGGGTGCAACAAACTGGAAGACCTATGCTGTCCAGGCGAGAGGGTGGGGCTGGGGGCCACGGGCCACGGGGCCAGGTAACAGCACCCTCAGCTCTAGGTTCGGGTCACTCATTCGTGTCATAGCTATTCAGCGAGTGGCCCCTCCAGGGCCCCTCAGAGGATAAGAGATGCAGGCGAAAATGTACCGATGCCTATAATATGGCAAGCTAAGTACTGGGATGGGAGATGTGGCAGAGACATCAACTGAGCTGGGGTGTGTGGGGAGGGGCATAGCTGGGAGGTCTTCCCGGAGGCGAGATCTTGAAGTGGAAGTAGGAGCTGGTGGGACAAAGAAGGGAAGGAAGGAAGTTGTGGGCACAGTGTGGGGGTGCGTGGGAAGAAGGCTTGGAGAGGAAAGAGGGAAGAGCGTAGGCCTGTGCAGGGCTGAGCACAGCGGGCCAGGGGGCTGGGGGGTGGGAACCAAGGAGCTAGGATCATACCCTGCAGGCAATGGGAAGTCAGTGAAGGCTGTTGAGCTGGGGAGGTCGTGGTCAGATTTGCATTTTGGAAAGCTCTCTCTTGCCGCCCGGTGCCCTCACTCTTGGTGATCCCTGTCCTTTGGATGGACCGGTCTGGCCCTAAGGGACAGCCCGATGCACATTAGCCAGGCGCAGACCAGCAAGTGGCCGAAGAGCCAGCCCGTGTTCAAGTCACCTACTGTGTGCCTTAAAACGACTTAACCTCTGTGCTCAGTTTCCTCATTCGTAAAATGGGATTCATATAAATACCTACACCCCTCCCCTGCTTAGGGGTGACGTAATTCACCTTTAAATTAAGGGTACACAGTAAGTTCTATGAGTAAGTGTTAACCGCCAGTTTTCCCCATAAATGATGCCAACCGGTCTAAACCACGACAGGCGTGAGTTAACCAGTAAGGCATATAGATCAGTCTAAATCAGAACGGGACCAGGTAGATGAGTACCTCTCCAAATCAGCACCAACTTGTAAAGATGGGCCAACAAGGCGGCTTTTCACAGCCAGCCACCCACTGAGACCAGTACCTGCTGCAGCAGGAGGCCTGGGAGGAAGTAGTCAGCCAGCCTGGCAACGAGAGGGTTAGCAGCGTGAGCTTCCTCCCTGCCTTGGAGCCTCTCTTGGGAGGTGCTGGCACTGCTATTTGTTACCCAACCCTCGAGAAGACGCGGCAGGGGGGAGGGAGAATCGCTGAAAGCCTTCCTTTCAATTATTCAGCAGTCAGAGCTTCCTGCTGCCCCTGTTGGAGCCAGAGGCAGGCTCTGGCCAGAGCCCCTGGGCTGGGTCTGGCTGGGTTGGGCCTGGACGGCTGGTTCTAGGAGGGGCAGCCCATAGGGGTGCTGGCACCACAGCCTGGGCTGCAGCGCTCACTCGTGGTCCTACTCCAGTCCCCCCCATCCAAGCCCTGCACTGGGCCCCGGGCAGGGCTCTGAGCTGTCCCCTCCCTGCAATCTGGGTCTGTCGTGGAATGGATGCGGCCAGGCTATCTGAGTCCCTAGAGCCAGGATGGGTTGTCCAGGGCAGGCAAGGGAGGGCAGGCAAGCCTACTGTCCACAGGACAAAGCCCAGGCAGCTTAGCTGGCCCTTGGGTCCTGAACAATCTGTCCAGGTACCCTGTGTCTCAGACGCACAACACTCTGGTCCACCTAAGAACACCCTGGCCCACGCTGCTCCCTCTGCCCCGAATGCCCTTTCCTTTCCGTTTTTTTCCTTTAAGACTCTGCACAAGCATCATCTCCTCTAGGAAGCCTTCTGCAACCTCCACTGGGGGACGCTCCTCTGCTGTGCTCTCAGAGCCTTACCCACTGGCTACTACTCTCCAGTTCTCTTCGTCCTACTGTGACTGTTTGCTCCCTGGGCTAGTGAGGGCAGTGACTCCAAGGGCTCTCCAAGGGTAATATCCATCTTTGTGTCCCTTGTGCCCAGCACAGGGCTTGGCACAAAGCAACCAAGCTGTGGACCTTTATTAAGCCATCTGTGACACTTTGCTGAAAGTCAGCCTGTGTTTGCACTGATGGGGAGCTCACTCCTTTTGTTTTTTTGTTTTTACCACTGCCAGAGACCTCAGCAGGAAAAGTCCCTGGTTACTGCTTTAGTATGCCCAGACTTTGTGTGTGCTCACGTTTTCACACAGGTCACATTGTCATATACTTTGTAAACCTTGGAGTTTAGCTTGTCTTGAATGGATACAAAGGACTTACCCTGGGACCCAGGCCCCTGCCTATCAGCCCAGAACCTCTGTCCTTGCTCCTGTTGGCTTTGGTTTGGGTTCCCAGGGCAGAGGATTTCGGTGACCGGTCCCTAGAGACAAGGAGGCCTCGGCTTTCTGCTCCCTACAGAGGAGCACGCAGTATAGGCAATTCAGCCCAGGTGAGATCCGGTACAGACCAGTGTAGCCCAGGACAGGCCATGGAGAGCCTGAAGCTGAAGTTCAGACTGGGTACATCAACAGTGGACAGTGCGGGAACCCACAGACCCACGCAGATCAGTATTATAGACCAGTGGACCAGAGCAGGACGTGTAATACTGGTCATTGACAATAACGCCGACCAGTTCAACCCGGAAGGCAGGCCTGTGTAGACCAGTGCTGAGACCACACAAACAAGGAGTTCATTAGTCTCCCTTCCCCTCACCCTAGTGGAACAAAGGAACGCATCCCACTCAGCCCACTCTACTTCTCTTCCGGGCCCTCGCTAGCCTTCGGGAGCTGCAGTCTTCAGCCAGGGAGCAGACAGTGTCCCTGTGGCTGCCTGAGCCAGAATGGATATCTGAGGTTCGGGCATAGGGAGCCTGAGAAAGAAGCTTTGTATGGCTGACCTGTCACTGGTGGCATGGGCTGCCAGAGAGGTGATCTCTGTGTCCTGGGGAGGGTCCAAGCCAGGTGGCCTTGGTGAGGCATCCTAGGGAGAGGCATCTGTGTGTCAGGACTCCCTGCTCTCTGAGGACTCTTCCTAGTTGGCCTCTGGGGCTGAACGCGGAGTGAAGTCAAAGGAGCCCGTGGGCTGACATCAGCTTCCATTATCCCCTTTGCCCCCTTCTCCCCTCAAGGACCCGATCCTTCAGGCTCACACCCAGGAGCTGGGCCGAGGAAGGGCAAGATGAGCTAGAAGCTGTGGGACCAGATCTCTTTTCCTTTTTGAGCCTCAGTTTCCCCATCTGGACGAAGTGTCAGGAGCCTGGATACTACTGGGGCCAGGGAAGGGCTGGGCTCTGAGTCTCTGGCAGTCCAAGACTTAGAAGAATCAAAGTTGCTGGTGATGTGCAGCTCCAGGAGTAATCAGCCGGAGGGGTGTGTGCAGGACAGACAGACAAGCCCCTTCCGCCCACTGGGGAGGGTGACAGGAGAAGCCAGGGCAGCTGCCTCCATTGCCCACACAATCTCATTATGGAAAATTCCCTCTATTGACTCAGCTCTAATCAAGCAGGCTGCCCTGGGCATCCCCCCCAGGTTTCTGCTGGGCCGGGTGAGATCAAAGAGAGAGCCGGGCTGGGGGCTGGAGCCTCGCCTGCCATTCCCATCGATCCAGATGCGCCTCCTGTTGCTAGGCAACAGCCTCCAGTCTCTCCTGGTCCTTCCTCCCCCAGGGGCTGCAGGATCAGGCAGTAAGGGGAGAAGAGAGACCCCACATTTGTTCTCCAGGTCTTCCCTTACCAAGCTAGAGATCTTTGTCAAAAGGCCCTTCTCTTACCCAGGAAGCCACCCCCCTCATCCTGGCAGGTTGACCCTCCTGCAAAAATGGACCCCTTTCTCCCCCCACATTTGTATTCATCTCCAGAATACTCGAAATTCACACCTCCTGTGCTCCACATACACACTCTCTCAGGAAGACAGGCCAGGGATTCTCGAGAGGAGAAGGGACACTCAAGGGGTCAGCGAAAAAGTCAAGGCTACCAACTTCCAGCCCAGCGCTGCACTAGATGTGGGAGCCATTTAATCTTAAGAGAACGACTCTGAAGACAAATTCACACTCCCAGTTTTGAGTGGGTTGGCATTTTTTTTTCTTTTTCCAAAACGTAGGATGCATTTCATAGTAGTTTTTTCTTTTTTGTTTCAAGTGCTATAATTTAAAACTGTAAGTTGTGTTTTAAAACAGGCACAAAAATGTACTGTGGGTTTTGGGGGCTGTAATTGACTAAATAATACAAATCTGATCATTTTATCACATTTAATATTGTGCACATTTTCTCTACCCTATCCTGCTCATCTGTCCTTTTTTTTCCTTTAACTGAATACATGCATGCCATCCCGCAGTTGTTCTGTGGTGACCTACTTAGATCATGGCTTATTTAGGATTTTAAGGTCTCTTCCCCTTCCGAGGTCTTTAGAGCCCTTAGGGTTGGAAAGCATCTCCCTTTTCCCTCTGGTCCCTCATCAGACCTGTTTTTTTTTTTTTTTTTTTTTTTTAATGCAACTGAGGGGCAGGAAGAGGGATGCACTTCCTGAGTATAAAGAGCCAGACTTAGGAGTTCACCGGCTCAGCCCTGAGAGCCACAGTCCTGGTGCCATTGGTCCTGCCACTGCCTGCCACCTGCTCCCCCAGCTCTGCGGCACTGTGACAGCTCCTTGCTGCCTCCCCTGCTCAGCCCCAGTCACACACGTCAACTCTGAGAGGCACAGCTTTCCAGGGTCCTTGACAAATGGTAGCCAATTAATGTCAATTAATCTGATTAGCCTAAATAGTTAATTAAGCAGTTAATTAACAACATCATTGACAATAACCTACGGCTCCTGAGGGATTGTGGGTGGGAGGCAGGAATGGTGGGGGGCTCTCCTTGCTCCAGGAAGGGGTGAATCCCTTAAGGTCAGGTCGGGCGGGGGCGGCTCGTGCAGCTGTAGCCTCTCCAAGTCTCACCTTGCTCCGCCATCAGCCCCAGAATGTTCATCAGGGCCTCGTCTGATCCCACCCCAGTAACATGCCCTCCCCTGCTCCCTGGCCAGGATTGACTTATGTGGGAGAGGCCACACCTCAGCACAGCAGAGGAGGGAGAGAGGCCTATTGTCTGGAAGACTGTTCCACTCTAAAGTCGCAGAGAGGAGTCCTTGCCTCTGCTGCCACCACACCTGCTCCAGACTGGGCACCTCGCTGCTTCGACCCCTGTCGGGGCCATGGACTTCCCCGAGCTGCAGAGTAGTCCTGGAAGGGAATCGTCATCCTTAAGCCCATCCTACAGATGTGGAAACCGAACACCTCCCGTATGCCAGACCCCGTGTTTGCACCCGGGACCTGCAACGGTGAGTAATGCAGGGTCCCTGCCCTCAGAGAGCTCCCGGGGGTACCATCAAATGGTGCAGCCTCTTCGTTCCTGCCGTGTCTTAGCTGGGTGATGTTGGTGACCTTATTAACCTCTCTGTGCCTCAGTACTCCCTGCTGTGACCTGGCTACCTCATAGGATATTTTGAGGACTGAGCGGGAAATGCCAAATGAGTGTTCACGGTGACTAAATGACCCGCCAGGACAGAATGTAAAAGGGGCCGAGAAGGAAGTAGCACGGGACACTCGGGAGCACATGGAGGGAGGAGAGTTTGGAACAAGGTATTGTCCAGAAGACTTGTGAGCAGAGGCTGAAATTCGAAGAGGTAGAAGAAGAGGGAGGAAGGGCATCCAGGCAAAGGCAACAGCATATGCGAAGTGATAAGGCGCCGGTTTTCAACTCTAGCATGGACAGTCACCTGGGAGCTTTAAAAAACTGCAGACCCCCAGGCCCCACACACAGATTCTGAATCCATCATTTTGGGTGGGTCCCAGGAATCTGCTTTTCACGGACTGTTCTAGAAATCCGGAGGCGGGTACTCTATGCCTAGAGACCATGGCTGCAGTGGTTCTGAGTATCCCAGGTTGGGAGGAGCTGAGCTACAGTAGGAGAGGCCCCCGGCCATGTGACCCGTGTCCTGAAAACACACCGCAGGCCCCCAGTTCTCTCCATCTGTTCAAATCATGCTTGCCCTTCAGTGGTGACCTTCCCGAAACAGCTCTGGCCTCTCGCTTACCTGCTGGAAACATCCCATGGTTTCTCTGCTGCCCACAGGAGAAAGGCTAGGCTCCCCGGACCGGCACTGTGGCCCTTTGTGAGGCCTCCCTCCCCAGCCTGGGTCCAGACCCCGACTCTCCAGCCATGCCGTTCCCCAAATGCCTGGTGTTCCCTCCATATCTCTGCACATGCTGTTCCCTCTGCCAAAAATGCCTTCCCCTCTCCCCCTCTCCCTGGCAAACCTGGACTCCTCTTAGCAAGTCCATCTGTGAAGCTGGCCCCCAAGTCCACTGGGCAGGCAACCTCCCCCACCGCCAGGGCCCTAGCTGTCCTTGGAATGCTCGCCCCTTAACCCATATTCTGTCTCAAAACATTCACCAGTTTATGGGCCTTGTTCCCCACCAGGCTGGGGAATGCTCCTCCCTTTCTCCAGTGCCTAGCACAGGATTTGGGGATGACAATGATAATTGAGCTTTTAAGGTGAGAGGAGCTGCTGAGCAAAAGTTTGATGAACGAATGAGTGATTGAATGAATGAGCGAATGATCCTCTCTGCTTTCTGATACATGAAACAGAGGGGGACAGAGGGAGAGAGAATTTGGAGGCAGAGAAGAGAGATGTTCTGGGGACACTAAAGGATGGCTCATAAAGACCAATAAGCATGTGTCAGGTCCAGACAGGGAGGGGGGACAGGGCTGCCTGGAGACAGGACCTCCTGGGTGTCCTAGCTTCCTTCCCATCCCAGAAGTCCCCAGAAGTGGCATCCTGTTGGGAGAAGGGGTGGCTCAGCTCCTCTCTCAGCCCTGAAGCTGGGAGCCCTGAGCGGGCGCCCGCTCCCCCAGCCTGGGGTTCTCTGATCCCGAGGGCTGTGCCAGCAGCTGGGGCTGGGTGCGGGGACAGGCTGCCCACCCCATTCTAGCCCTGCCCCTGGCCCATGGGTCTTTCTTCCTCCCTGAATGAGTCTAGCCTGGTACACGTGCACGTACACATACATGTCAAATCTCCCAGAGGCGTGTCTCCGGTACCTGTCCCCTTTGCAGTCACCTCCCCCCAACGCCCAGCCTCTTTGTCCTCTTTCCATCCTTCCCTCTGCCCCAGTGCAGCCAGAGTGGGCTTCCTAAAGGGCAGATCTGACCAGTTTATGACAATGCTGCAAAGCCTCCCATGACTTCTGTTGCTTTCCAAATAAATCCTCTGCTCTTACAGTGGTTCCTAAGGTATTTCTCGACCTGGCTGGGACTTCTTCACTCCCCGCTGGGCTGCCCTCCGCCGTTTATTCTCAGGCATTCCCTGTGTGCTACGGCTGCATTAGATTACTCACCAGGACTTTTCATACCTTTGTGCCTATGCTGTTCTCTGGGTGTCATGCCCCAGCCTTCTCTGTCTGGCACCTTCCCTGTCGTTCTTGAAAGCCCAATGTAAATGCCCCCCTCCCAGAAGCCTCCTCTGGCTGCCCACATCACCATGGTCATCTTAGCCTTGGCAGAACCTCAACAGGTCGTCAATGTCAGTTCCCTCATGCCTGCCTTTCCCACTAGTCAGGGAGTTCCTCAAGTTCAGGGTTGGTGTCTGGTTCACCTGTGTCCTCAGTGCTCAGACCGGACCCAGAAAATAGGAGGCGCTCAGTAGATCTTGACCGTGTGGTCTCACACTCAGATGATGGCCACTGAGCGCACTGGGTTTAATCCTTTCCTGAGTCACTTCTTATAGCACACTTGGGGGCAGGTAGCATTACGTCCATTTTACAAGGGAGGAAACAGATGTGGTCGTGGAGGTTGGGGCCCAAATGAGATCAGAGTCCAGGAGACTGGCAATCGCCTAAGCTTTCTTCTTAGGTCTTGTTGGATTCAGGTTCTCACCTTTCCTGGGGGATGTATGACCCTCACATGCTCCTCTTTTCCCCTTAGCAGCTCTGGCCTTCCCCACCTTGGTCTCGGGCTGACTGTCACAGGGCCCAAAGCCATCCTCACCAAGGGAAACCCACAGCCAGCAGACTCCAAAGGTGTGCTCGACCTAAGAGGGAAGCGGGGGTGGTGGAAGGTTCTCCCCACAGGTCTCCCGGGCTCCCTTGGGAAGTGGCTCTTCCCATGTCCAGCCTTCAAATGGCCACTAAAAGCCAGCTTTTTAAAGAATCTTTAAAGACATCAGAGAATTCTCATGATAGAGTGAAAAATGGGATGCTGGCTTCCCTCAGCAGTATGCTCCCGGTTTTTAAACTCTATGTATCTATGAACACATGGACAAAATCCTGGAAAAAATACCCTCCCCCCGCCCCCCACCTTCTGATGTTCACAGTGGCTATCTCTGGGTGGTGGGACTACAGATGATTTCCATTTTCTCCTTGGCTTCTCTACTCAGGTCTCGCACAAGGAAGGTGTACTATGTTTAGAATCACAAGACTCCAATGAAACTTGCTTTTATCTACCTGTCTCCATCCCGGGGAGTTTGGGGGGATGGTGGTGGGGATGGAGCTCAGTATGGGAGGGGTCTCGGAGCCACAGGCCACACTCAAAGCTAGGAATAAAATAGATAGGCCAGGAGCTCCCCAGCTCAGTGAGCTGCCTGCACCCCGGGGTTCGATTCACTGGGCCCAGACCGCCTCATAGGCCTCAAAGACCCCGGCAAGATGCTAAGGGAACTATGCTCTGCCTGCCAGCTCCAGCTGGCACAGAAGCCTCTGCGGTGGGCAAGAGGCCAGGCTGGGGGCGGCAGGAGGCTGAGGCCAGGCTGAGTGCCCAGGAAGCAGTGCCGCAGGTGGATGGGCCGGCGGCTTTTGGTTGGGGACAGGGGTGTCCCTGGGGGTCGGGGGCTGCTCTGGAGCCAAAGCACACATGGCCACTGTGGCCTTTCTCCCAGGCCAAGGGCCAGCTTGGGTAGCCTGGACCTGGTCACTTGCCCAGGCCCCTTGAGCCCCCCACTCTGGATGACATGGAGTCAACAGGGCTTGGCCTTTAGGGGTGCAGCTGTCACCCTCATGTGCTCATGACCCAGAAGAAGGAGAAGGGGCAGAACCCAGAGGTGTCAACAGGGACCAAAGCCACAGTGAAAAACCTAGCCTGGGCCAGGCTGGGGTCTATAACTGTTGGTGATGAGCCTGTCATAAGCCCCCTCAGCTCCTTTGGGCCTCCTACCTTCTCACTGACCTCTTCCCCCCTACCCCTACCATAGAGCAGCCCACCCCCCTTCCTCTCTGTCCCCACTCTGAGTGCCCTCTCTGATCCTCCCACCTCTCTGGGCCCCAGACCTTTCCGCTGGGCCCAGGTGGGTATTAGAATTGAGAAGGACCTTTTCCCTTTCTTGCCTGGCTTTCCCTCCCCTCTCGGACTGGACTAGTCACCAGGCAGACTCACTCCCTCTACAGGGCCCTGCATCCTCTCTTCAGAGCATCAGCTGCAAAATCCCTCCCTCTCCCCACGACACCATGAATAAGCCTCAAGCACTGCACTCCTGCTGCTTCCGTGGATTTGGGGCCTGTGTATGTGTGTCCTGGGAGCCTCCTAGAGTCTGGCGAACAACTCTGGGGGGCGTGTGGAGGGCACCTTCAGTGTCCCTGCAGGTCACCTCAAGTCCTGGGCCAGGAAGGCTAAATCCTGGCTCAGCCAAAGAATCTGGGGTCTCCAGGTAAGCCACTGGGCCTCTCCAAGCTTTGTTCCCCCCCCCTTTAGTTAAGACCCCAAGTTCGTAGCTGGGAGGGACAGGTGAATTTTAAATCTGAGCTCCAACTAATAACTCAAACCTTCAAACACTTGGCGGTGACTTCTATCTCTGCCAATAGAACCACGGGCTTCCCGACACACAGATTTATAGGGCAGAGAGATCTTAAAATCGTCATGATGGCAGGGCTTTCGGGGGGTCATTCGGTCAAACCCCATCATTTTATGGCTGAGGACACCAAGGCCCAGAGACAGGAAGGGACCTGCTCAAGGTCACACAAGCAGCCAGGGTCAGAGATGGGCCCAGAAGGAAGGTCCTTGGGATCCTGTCCCAGAGCCCTTCAGCTGCCTCTGCCACACACCTCCTCCCACCCCCCGCCGGCCCACAGTGCCCTGGTTGACCCTCACTCAGGAGAGCCTGGGGAATTGAGGACAGAGTGATGTTGTGGAAGCCTCGCTGGGCCCCTGCGGCAGTGGGTGTGGGCTGCACCAAGACCTTGCTCTGTGACCTTGGGAAAGTCACATCACTTCCAGGCCCGGTTTTGCTCCTCTGTGAAAGGGATCAAGGCCACCTTTGATACCAGGTTGCGTGAGGATGAAGTGAAACAACGTACATGAAGTGACAGGTCCATGGCAGGGGCTCAGAATATGGGAAGGAGTCAAGGGAGAGGGTGAGTTCCCCTCATCTCTTTAGCAGAACCCCTGATGGCTGCTGGGACAGGAGGAGCCTTGATTCTGCCCCTGGGGCAGCAAGCAGTGGGCGGAGGAAGAGAAAAGTCAGTAGGGGAGGCTGACCCCAGCAGTACTAGCAGTGGCTTGTGACCATGGCCCCATCTCGGGGGGCGGGGGCGGCGGGGGGGCTAACCGCTCAGAAAGGAACAGGCAGTCACTGGCTTGCTGAGGTCAGCAAGAGGCTGGCAGGCAGAGGAGGTGAGAAGTGGATACGGCAGTGAGCAGTTGGGCCTGCCAGACCCAGACTCCCCCTCTGGCAGGCGTGACAGTGGCAGGGGTGGGTTGCGGTGGGGGCACGCAGCTGGCCAGTTCAAAGCACATTCTACCTCCAAATATCCCAGTGACCTTGGGGGAGTCAGCTCCTCACTGCACTGCACACCCTCACTCATATGCCTCAGGCTCCCCACCTGGAAAGCGGGCATCATGAACCAAGAAACTGGCATTTAAGTGGGCCTTGATATCAAGGGGCTGGGACAGGTCATCAGCTGCACCCAGGGAAGACAGCTTGGGTGCTTCGTGACCTTGGGAAAGCTACTTGAGTCTCATTTCTCAGCTGTGAAATAGGGACAGCGATGGCTTCCCTGGGAAGTTTTTGTGAGGATTGACTGAATCAACAGTAGCACTGTGCCAAGCGTGGAGCCTGTTCCAAGGCCCTCAGCCAGTGTCCCCCTCCTCTGGGAAGAGAAAGATGTGCTTCAAACAATGCTAAGAACTTTCCCACCTTTATCCAGCTCCTCCTTAAGAAATTCTTACTTGTATTCAACTGACAAACACTCCCCCAGAATTTTACAGCCCCAAAGTAGTTTCTCAGTCCTTATCTGGATTATTTCTTGGAATAGCCAAGTAGAGACTGTTAACATGACACCTGTTTTACAGATTAGGAAACGGGCTCCGAAAGGTTAAGTGGCTTACCTGAAGTCATGTAGCTTGGATTTGAACCCATGTCTCTCAGACTTCAGAGTCCATGACACCCTACCCACCTACCCCCACCTCTTAAAATCCAATCAAGTCTTTATTCACCCTTCAAGAATTCCTCCTCCACCCCTCACAGGAGAGTGGGATGGGGCATAAAGTTAAGGAACCAAAAAGCTGGTAATGTGTGGGAGCGATTTCCTAGCCAGCTTGGTCCTATTTCTGGCTGGGGGAGAATTTGGTACATGCCGGGGCCATGACCTTAAGATGCACAGAGAAACTCTCCAGCTCCTGCCCTGCTCTCCACCTAAGTTCCTGCCTTTTCCCTTGACACAGGACAAAAGGCCAGCCCAGGCCCTCTGATGCCAGAAGTGGGCAAGTGAGTGTGGTCTTAGGGGAGTGAGAAGTCATGGCTGGGACAGAGCATAGGCATTGGAGTACCAGGCCAGACCTGGGTGCCCTTCTTTCTCTACCCGCCAAACCCATCCCCACAGTGGACCTGCTGCCAGGAGCAGGAACTGCAGGAAGCTTCAACACTGCCCAGGCAGGAGCCCTGGGAGGGGGGGTGGGGGGGAGAGGATGCAAGGCAGAGGCTGCGTCTCTTCTCTTATCTCTCCTTTTTACCAGGAATTTGCTCTGAGCTTGGGCTCACTCGGAGCTTCAGAAACTCTCCCTGGGCATTCAGAGAGGCCACAGAGAACCCCCCTAAACTCCTGGTGGCTATTTTCTCTTCTGTGCCCTCCATCCTCTTCCCAGTGTGAGAGTAAATGCCATCCTGTGTGAGACCCAGTTCTCGTTGCCAGATCCTGCCTCCCTAGGGGCATTTGGGCAGCTGGGAAAGGGGCCAGGCTGTCCCCTATGCTGCCACCCCCTTCTGGACAGAAGCCCAGCATTCAGGTGGGGGCTTGCTCCTTCCACCCCTCCCAGTGACCAGCCTATCCACAGGGTCCCTGCGTTAATCTCTCCCTTCCCTAGGGAGCGGGTCCTTCTCCTCAGCTGGGGGAGGGCAACTGGGCTGCAGCTGAGCGTCTCCCTAACATCCTCATGGGCCAGGCCATGGCCATTTATGCCCAGGGGAGTCCTGCCCATGACCCCACAGGGTTCCCACTTTCTCCGTTCCTCTCAGTGAAATGAACAATGTTCCTCATCTCTGTTTCCCAGGTGCCTGGCACCCTCGATCAAACACTCTTGCAGTCCCCCAATCTACCATCTGCTCGCGGGCCTGCGGACCTCGAGCCCCTGTCCGACTGTGGAGGCCCGAGGTTCAACCCAGCCCCAGCCCCTCTGGGAAATGCCCCCGCCCCACTAGGGGCTCTCACCTCCCCGCTGGCCGCCGCGCTCCGCCGGGTGCTGAAGCCAGGCCCTCCGGCCCCGCTAGTCCCAGCTTCCTCCTCCGCTCGACTCGACAGGGCAGCTCCGCGGCCCCCACGGCCCCGCGCCCTCCGTCTCCCCGCGGGCGCCGCCGCCGCCGATTGCTGAAATGCTGGACAGCGCACCACCATGGAGGCGGTCTCCCTGCCCGCCTGCCGGCCAGAGCGGTCCGGCCTCCACAGCGCCCTCCGCAGGCCCGGAGGGCCCCCCACAGCGGAGGCCAGGGACGGGGCGTCCGGCTTGGACTCTCCTTCACCGTAGTTCTATCAGGTCCAGCCCTTGCGGGTGGGAGCATTCCAGTCCCCAGAGTCGCCCGGGGCCAGGGAGGTTATTAATTTTGAACTGGAAAAAGAACTCGGCATCCTGAATTCTCGCCAGGACACTGACTGAGCAGCTGGTGTCTAAGAGGGCCCTGGGATCCGGCCGGGAGATGTCCCAGGAGGCCCCTTTTATCGCGCATCCTGGTAGCTGGACAGAGGCTGGGAAGGGTGGAGGGGGAGGGCCATCGTAACTGGTAGAGGAATTTGGGAATGGAATCGCTGGACCTTTGGTGGTGCTTGGTTGGGCGTCTGGAGTTGTGAGTCGAAGTCACCCTTTGGTTACTCTCTTCAAGACTTTGGGGTGGTTTGTCCATCCTGCAGCTTCCACCTTTCTTTCTTTGACTGAACAGTGAGCCAGCTGAGTGCAGGAAATTCAGGGGTAGGGCAGGCTCCTGAAGAGGCTTTGGAATCCCGGAGACCTTTCTTTAATGGAAGCCAGGAACGTGGAGGAGGCCTTTGCTTGGAACCCACTAGTGGTGTCCTGGTGGAAGCTTCCTGTCCCAGGCAACAGGGCTGGAAGTGCCAGAGCAGACTTGAGCGGCACGCAGACTAGGGTGAGGCAGGTGAGGCTCTTGGGGCATAGGTTTTAAGAAGGCATGTATACGACCCTGAGAATCCTCCCTGGATGGAGTGTATGTTTGTTGTAAGTCTGTGCAGGTCTATGTGCATGTGTGCCCAATCTGTCTATGTGTGTGTCTGTGTGTGCCCTCCTCCCTTCCCCACTCTCCCAAGTTTCTTCATCCACATGCGTCTTTGGAGTGTGTTTGAATGATTGGCATCCTGGCACTGCAGGCCCATTCCAGTCTGCAGAACAAAGCTTGGGGTCGGGGAGAGGAGCTACAGCTGCTTTTGTCATTACCACAGACCCGTGGCCCCAGGGGCAAGTCCTCTGCTGGTCTCCTGCCTTCTGGCTGCATGAATATTTCATCTGCTGGGGCCTTGGGCTGGCCTAGCACCAGTGTGCTCCCTCTTCCTGCCCCCTTTGCCTGGCTGGGCCTCCCAAAGCAGAGTAGGCAGTAGACAGATCAAGGGCTGGGAGAGGGCCCCTGAAGGGCCCACAGGCCTGGCCTCACCTGGGGAGCCATGGCTGGGTGTACAGAGGGGGAGTAGGCGAGGCCAGAGGCGGTGCAGGGCTGGGGCATCCTCAGAGGGAAGCTTGTTCCTTTGATGAAATCAAGTTGGCTTTATGAAACCTCACCACACTGATTTGGTTCCTGACCAGCCCTGGCCTAAACCTCAGCTGTTTGGGACTAGTGTCTGGGAACACCTTGCCCTAGCTAGGCACCCTTCCTCCTGCCCTCCCCTCAGCTGCCTCTGCAGATGCTGCCCCCCTGGCTTCACAGTGGGAGGTACTTCAGGACAAAAGGGGAGGGGGCCTGCAGCTGGCTCAAGCTAGCCTCCCCAGCTCCCTTAGGCCCTCTATTCTACCAGACCTGGGATTCGCAAACCCTGAACACCTGGGTAGCCCCTCAGCCCCAGGAGCCCCCTCATGCCTTGTACTCCTTTGCCCTGCCTCCGAGGACTAAGCCTTTACCTTGGGCTCTCTACCAGCCAGCTAATTTTCCAAAAAGGGCTCCTTCCCTTGTATTCATTTCAACAAACGGCATCACCATCTGTGCTGGTTTTTCTCCATTTGCCCCTCTGGGTCCATTTTGCTCCCTTCTCTGCCCTCCTCCAGGCCTTGGGAGGTTGACCTCTGCAGACCGATTACCCAGGTTCCCTTGCCCTTGACTACTGATTGGGTTCATTCAAGGGGAAGCGTCACCAGGAGAATGAAGAACAGGAGGAGGGAGAAGCTAGGTATTTATTCCCCTACTGAGTTCTTCTCTAGCTCTGGTCCAGTGGCTCCTTGTCCACAGCTCCAGGGCTCCTGGCCAGGCTCTGGCATTGTTACCTCCCTGTGGCACATCAGGCCTAGTGGTGGTGGCTCCTACCGCTGTGAATCTGGGTGCTCTTCTGTCCTTGTTGGCTTCTTCTGATATCCCCACCTGCAGCTCTGTGCACTGTCCCTTTATTACACTCTCTTCAGTTAAGACTTTGGAGGTGCTGCCTACTCCATTCTGGGTCCCTGCTCCACTCACTTCTACGCCCCCACCCCCAAGCCCAGCCTCCGAGTCAGAGCCCTGTGAGGCCTCCAGCCCTCCCTCTGGTTCCCCTTCTCCCTGCAGACCTTCCACCTCCTGGAACTGCCTTCTTCACCTCCATGGTGTCTGCCTGGCCCAGGTCCCGGACCCCCATCTCGTGCCCACCCTTCCCCATTCTCTCTCCCCTGGAATATACATCTCTACTTGAATCACACTTGACCAATGAACCCTTCAAAGACCTCCCCGTATAGAATAGCATCTCCCTGCCCAGCACTCTTTTCCCCTCTGATCCTCCTTTAAAAAAAATTATTGGGCGCCTGGGTGGCTCAGTCGGTTGTGTCTGACCCTTGATTTTGGCTCAGGTCATGATCTCCGGTTTGTGAGATCGAGCCCTACATTGAGCTCCGCGCTGACAGCATGGAGCCTGCCTGCGATTCTCTGTCTCCCTCTTTCTCTGCCCCTCTCCTGCTAGCCTGCATGCTCCCTCTCTCTCTCAAAATAAAGAAACTTAAAAAAAAATGTTGTGGTAAAATATATGACATAAAATTTACCATTTAACCATTTCAAGTGCACAGTTCAGTGGCATCAGGTACGTCCACATGCTGTACAGGCATCACCCAAATCCAAACTGGGACCCTGTACACAAGAAACATTAACTCCCCGTCTCCTCTCCCCTCAGTGCCCTGGCACCTGCCACTCTACTGTTGTTCTCTGTGAATGTGTCTCCTTTGGGAACCTCATATAAGAGGAATCATATAGCGTGTGCCCTTTTGTGTCTGGCTTATTTCACTTAACATCAAATTTCATCCATGGTGTAGCAGGTGTAGGAATGTCCTTCCTTTTATTTTTTTTAATACTTTTTAAAATGCTCATTTATTTTTCAGAGAGAGGAGGGGAGGGGCAGAGAGAGAGGCAGGCAGAGGATCCGAAACAGATCTGTGCTGACAGCAGAGAGCCCAATGTGGGGCTCAAACTCACGAACCGTGAGATCATGACCTGAGCTGAAATTGGACGCTTAATCAACTGAGCCACCCAGGCGCCCCAGAATGTCCTTCCTTTTTAAGGCTGAATACTATTTTATGGTAGATAGAGTGTATTTTGTTTCTCCATCCATCCATCAATGGGCATTTGGGTTGTTTCCACTTTTTGGCTATTGTGAGTAATGCTGCTGTGAACATCAGTGTATAAATATCTGGTTGAGTCCCTGCTTTCAGTTCTTTTGGGCATATCGCCAGAAGTGGAATGACTGGATTATATGGTAATTCCATGTTTGATTTTTTTTAATGTTCATTCATTTTTGAGAGAGAGAGAGAGAGAGAGAGAGAGAGTGAGCAGGGGAAGGGCAGAGAGAGAGGGAGACCCAGAATCTGAAGCAGGCTCCGGGCTCTGAGCTGTCAGTACAGCTGCCCTTTGTCTCTTACTCTGCTGTGCCTCTGCCACCCTCTTTCTGTGCCATCTTGTGTCTAGAGCACGAACTCCATGAAGGCAGGACTCGGTCATGCCTATCTCTGCATCTCCCACACCAGCCACGGAAGGCAAGAGTCATTGCTTGTTGAATCGAGTTGTTTAGTTTTCTGTCTGCCTTCAAGCTGCTCTCTGTCTCCCCCCCCCCCTTTTTTTAATTTTAATTTTAATTTTTTGCCTCTCTGCCCCTCAGTCTACTCTGTTCCTCTTTTCTCTGGCTCTGCCTTGTCCATTTATCTTTCTGTATGATATGATGTAGACTTGTACCTGGGGGCACTTGACCTTAGAGTTAGTCCCTCTCTTCTGGTGCCTCTTCCTCTTTTTTTTTTTTTTAATTTTTAAAGTTTATTTATTTGTTTGTTTATTTATTTACTTATTTTTTAAGAGAGAGAAAGAGAGTGTGTGTGCAAGTGAGGGAGGGAGGGGTAGAATCCCAAGTAGGTTCCACACTGTCAGCACAGAGGCCTCAAACCCATGAACCTTGAGACCATGACCTGAGCCAAAATCAAGAGTCGGACACCGACTGAGCTACCCAGGCTCCCCTCTTCTGGTGCTTCTTAAAGTGTCCCCTCAACCCTCTGCATCAGAACCACCTTAAATGCTTATTAAATGTTTTCGTGTCTGAGCCTCTCTCCAGACTTACCCTACAAGGGTAACAAATACTCCAAAACGTAATGACTCAAAATAATGACGATTTTATTACATGTCACAAGTTTGGGGGTTGGAAATTTGGGCAGGGCTTGGGTAGGTGATTCTTTTGCACCACAAGGCTTTGAATGGGGCCACTTTTCATAGGGTAGGTTTTTTTTTTTTAAGTTTATTTTGAGCGAGAGCGCACATGGGAGGGGCAGAGAGAGTGGGAGACAGAGGATCCCAAGCAAGCTCTGCCCTGTCATCGAGGAGTCCCGTTATGGAGCTTGAACTCACGGACCACGAGATCTTGACCTGAGCCGAAATCAATAGCCTGACACTTAACCGACTGAGCCCCCCTGGTGCCCCTCATGGGGTGGCTTTCAGCTGAGGGATGGGTTGTGGACCAGAAGGTCAGGGATACCTTCATGCACATGTCTGGGGCCCCCGGTGGGGATGGCTGGAGGGTTAGGCTCAGCTTGCTTTCTCTCCTTCTGCAAATAATCTCTGGTCTCTCCATGTGGTATCTCCAAGCAGGGTCATCAGACTTCTCACATGGCAGCTCAGGGCTCTGAAAACGCCAGCTTCAAAGAAGGGGATATAGAAGCTGCCAATTTCTTAAGGCCCTCCCTCAGAAGGCGCGACATAACAGTCCCCATTTTCTATTGGTCAAAGCAGTTACCCCACTCCACTTATTCATTCATTCATTCATTCATTTAAGTTTATTTGTTTTGAGAGAGAGAGAGAGAAAGAGAGAGAGAGGATGAGTGAGGGAGGGGCAGAGGGAGGGAGAGGGAGAGAGAATCCCAAGCAGGTTCCGTGCTGCCAGCATAGAGCCCGATGCAGGGCTCAAGCCCATGAAGCCAGGAGATCATGATCTATCTAAGCTGATGGACACTTAACTGACTGAGCCCCCCGACCCCACTCCATTTACAGAATTGCTTCATCATTCATATTCAAAGGTGGGACACCTCTAGATGGGAGGAGGGCAAGGAGTTGGTGGCCATCTTTTTTTTTTTTTTTTTTTTTTTAAGATTTATGTAATCTCTACACCCAGCGTGGGGCTTGAACTCAGGACCCTGAGATCAAGAGTTGCACGCTCCACCGACTGAGCCACCCAGGCGCCCCTTGGTGGCCATCTTTAAACCACCATATCTACTGAGTCATACACCTTGGTAGACCCATGATCGTGCGCCTGAACTTGAAGACCCAGTGCAATGGCCCTCATCTGCCCAAGAGCTCATGCCCCTCAACCCCTAGGCTGTTCCTTTGCCTGGCATGCCTCACAGCCCCGTCACCCTGGGCTTACCCTGTCATTCAACAGTCTCCTTCCTTGGCCTACCTCCCAGAGCCCACAGTGACACTTGTGTGAGACATGTGGGTAGGCCCCAGAAGGATGGCAGGATTCAAGCATGAGCGGCCAGCAGGCGTTTGCAAGAGACTGCACCAGACACGCGGTGGAAGCTGAGTGATTGCATAATCCTGTTCTCACTGGAGAGAAAGGCCTGGAACTGGAAGATAAAAATAGTCCCTTGAACCTCAACTCCAGGGGATTTGTGCAAAGCCACCCAGGGCACATAAGACCAGAGGTGACAGTCTGAGGCCACCTGGAATTGTCGATCCTCCAGTGAGCGACGAGCATGTGCCTGGGGTGCTCCTGGCTGGCCGTGGGCCTAGGGACTCTGAAGGCATTGCCACTGTCCTCCCATGCAGGCAAGTGTGGGGAGGGGTCAAGGGGCCTAAAACTTCTTCTGAGACTGGCTGGACTTGGGCCCTCAGGAGGCTCCTGAAGCAATCTGGGAGGCATTTTTGGAGGAGAGTCTTGAGCTGGGCCCAAAGTGTGGGGAGGGTGTGACAGACTCAGTGGGAAGAGTGGGGTCTGGAGCCAGATTTGCTGCTGACTAGCGGTAGATTTGGAGAAGCGATGTAAGCCTCGTCGGGCCTGTTTCCTCATCTGCAAAACGGGGCTGATAATACCCGTCCGAGTGTTGTGCTCCGTTTTGAATTATTATAGATCTTCTCAGGGTCATAGCTTGCAGCAAAGTGGTGATATGGGTGAAGGGCCAATGATGTTCTGGCAAACGACAAGACCTGGGCATCCAGGTCACTCCCCTTGTCCCGGTACCTTAACTGTTCACTCTTTGCCCCTGGCCCAACCCTCTCTCCTGGGTCCCATCCCTGCCACCCTGGTGCCCCCTCCTTGGCCAGCAGTATGCTGGTTCCACGCTCCATTCAGGGACCACTGCCTCTCTCTCACTGTGCCTCTGCCCAGCCCACCCCAGGCCTCTTCCTCTCCATTTCCTTCCCCTCCACTGGCACATCTCTGTGTCTGTCTCTGTCTCTGTCTCTCTCCCGCTCTCTCTCTCTCTGCAGAGCCTGGGAAATTGAAGAGTCCCTTGTGGCAGACAGGCTGGGCTGACCTTGAAGTGGATCTTTAATAAAAAATGAGCAGAGGCGGCAGCCTCCCTCGCTCACCTCCCCTGCACTCCCCTCCTCCCTCCCACCTCCTGCTCTCTTCTCTTTGCCTGTGAATCCCCCATAAGGAGCCCTTGCTCTGGGTTAAGCACTGCCTTCATTAGGGAACTTTGGAGGGCACAGATCCCGGGATGCGGGAGCATGAAGGGAGGAAGCTTTTGGTGGCATTGGGGAAGGGTATGGGGAGAGTGGGTTATACTCTGAGGCCGTGGGCCCTGCCTGCTTCTGCCTTATAGCTTTCCATTGGAATCAACCCCACCAAGGCTTCACAACTGTCCCAGTGGTCCAGCCCCTACCCTGGTGCGAGGCTCTCATGGACTGGAGTTGGGGGGCCAGCAGCAACAGCAGCAGCAAGTGGGCTCAGGAGGGAGAGTGACTCACGCTCTCAACTTGGCCTGATCCCAGCATTGTGTTCATCCTCATGACCTCGAATCCTCATGTTGAGCCTGTGAGCTGGAGATCATTGTCCCAACTCACAGGTGAGGACACCAAGGACCAGAGGGTTTCAGAGCTGCCTGCGGCCACCCAGTCGGTAGGTGGCTAGGGCAATGCCTTGAATCCAAAACCCAGCTCTCTCCTGGGACCACTGGCCTCAGAGCTGTGCACAGTCTTACCACTGCCCTGACCGGGGCAACCAGCTTCTCTTCTGTACCAAGGCTGGAACTCGCTTAGGCCCTTGAACATAGTCCTTGTGGGAGGGATAGACCTCCCAGAACCAGGGTACCAATTCCCTGGTTCCTCAGTATGTCCCTCTTTCCCCCTGGGCCTTTTGGGAATCCCCCTGAGCTGTGCACATGGTGGGTATGTGACTCTGGCTGGCTCAGCCGCTGTGCCCTTAGGGCTCAAATAGATCTTACAGGTGTATGGGAGGTCTAGACCTGTGTATGGATGTGTGTGCACGGATGAGTGCATATAGCATGTTTAAAGCATGTGGGTGAAAAATGAGTGTGAATTTGCAAATGAATGAATGAATAAGTCACTCAAATGGACAGGCGCATGAGGTGTTGTGTGCCAGGCAAGGTAGAACCAGGAGCAGAGACTCTGCCCTCTTGGGGATCTCCCTTCCCGTGAGGCCTGCTGTGACAGAGACGCCCGCCACATGTTCATGCTCCCCTTCCAGGGTGTATAGTTGTCAATGGGATGTGAATGCCCATCCAGGGACTACATCTCCCAGCATACTTTGCATGTAGATAGACCATGTGACTAATGCTCACCAATGGGATGTGGGCAGAAGTGACATTTTCCTGGAAGAGGAGCCTAAGAAGTGGGTGTGCCCTCTCTCTCCTCCCTTCCTGCCCCCTCTCCTCCCCCCCCTCCCCCCGCTGGAAGACGGTACAAGACTCCAAGGCCCTGGAGAGGGGAGAGGGAGCCACAGGATGGAAGGAGCCTGGGTCCCTATGCTATCACATGGAAGAAAACTTGCCTGTCTACCAGGAATATCAGCCTAGGACCATTAGAGAATGAGAAATAATTAGTGATAAGCTACTGACACTTCAGAGTTTATTGTCACAGCAGCTAGCATTGCCTTAACTGATACACTCAATAGAAGCTAATTACTCAAGGTCAAACTATGGAACTTAGTAGGGGCTAAGATGACAGGCGCCTGTGAGGAGGGCCAGTGAGGCCCTCCCCCCTTTTGCCTGAGCATGGCATGGCCTCGCAGCTTTCTCCTCATCTCCCACATTCGGGGAAGAGTTAATGTTGCTTCTGGGTTGGATGAAGGACTCAGATGTTGGGGTTAAAAATGTCGAATTAGCCCAAACTAATCTACAGTGTCAGAAGTCAGGATACTATTCTTCCAAGAGTGGGGGGTGGGGGTGGGACTAGAAGGGGGGCAAGGAAGGCTGGGAATGTTCTGTTCCTTGGTCTAGATGCTGGATACTTGGGTGTGTTCAGTTTGTGAAAATTCAGTGAGCTGTATGCGTACAATTTTAACACTGTCTCTGTATGTATTGTATTTCAAGAAAAAAAAAAAAAAACATTTTAAGTGCCCAGCAGAGGGAAGGTAGGGTGTGGAGAGAAAGAGTGGGAAGAAGATGGGGTGGAAACGAGGGGAGGGTGTTGGCAGAGGGTTGAGGGAGGGGTGCACCCGTCACTGTGACCTGGGGTGGATACCTCCTCTCTCTCCTTGGCAGGCCACCGTAGGCCATCACACACCACCCACTGTCCTTCCATCCCACACAGGCACCTATGTCCAGGTCCAGAAAGCATCCGGGCCGCCCCCTGGGCAGGTGCTATGGCCTGGGAACCCCCACCCCCAAGGAGTGTGCAGCAAGCATTCCTTGGAGGCCTGAACACCATGTGTTCTGATTAGGACAGGGCACATGGGGTGAGTTTAGGGTCCGGGGGAGGGCAGGGGGCAGGGCGGCTGCAGAGGTGGCTGAGGCTGTCTTGGAGGAGGTGACCCAGTTTCACGTCCAGCGTCCGTCCGCTAGCAGAAAAGAGCCCGGTCACCTGAACACCCTGTACACATCTACATGGCACCCACACGCCAGACTCGTACACAACTCCCATGTATCTCGATACATGCCACACGCCCCGTCCCATACGTGTGCCACATACGTGCCCCCACACTCCTTCATACCTATACCCATGCCCCAGAGACACGCCTCCCCACAGGTCCCATACCCATGCCTCGGGTACACACCTTACACGTATGCCCACACACATATCACGTGCCTCATACAAACGCCCTCCCATGCCATATCCGCTCAGCCAGCACGCCACACTCGTGAAATACCAGCTCCTCCTCTACACCGGTACAACCCGGATACACAGCGCGCACATATGCTCTGTGGCCTCAACACGGGGCCCACGCGGGTGCACGTGTGCGGAAACACGCCAGCACGTCAGGTGACACGAAGTGTCCCTGGGACAGAGACGGCTAGAGATGGCCTGACTGGGGAGGAGCACACCCACAGTGACACGGACTCCCAGGAACCCAGAGGCAGCAGTGGATCGACCGAGGGTCCTCTCGTGGGGTCTTAAGCCAGACGCCACCTCTTCCACGAGGCCTTTGCTGACTGTCCAGCTGCAGAAATCCTGCCTTACAGGGAAGGACAGATGACTCACGTCCTTGTTGGGATCTGCCAGAGCCCCCCTCCCCCCACCCTTACGGGGGCCTGGGCAGCAGTCAGAGTGAGCTGGGGGCAGGGCCAGGTGGGAGCCCCTGGGGAGCTCCAGGGTCCTTGGACTGGGACAACCTCAGCATGCCCACTAGGGGGGCGGGTGGCTTGGGGCAGGCTGTCGGTATGGACAGGGAGGGAGCCCGGCTACCCAGAAAAGAGCCGCACGTGTGTGTATGTGCGCACAGACACAACAGTTGGTATAAATATGGTGCATTTAATCGCACGCTACCCAGAAGTCTCCTGATGCCCTGACGGCAGCAGGCCCTCCTTCTCCCCCCGGCCCTGCTTTAATTACTCCTCCAGGGACCCCGGCAGGCTGCATTTGCCTCCGCAGCCAAAGGCCTGCTCAGACAAAGGTTGCTCTAGCCCAGCCCTGTGGGGGGACCAGGGTTGGGGGGGGCAGGTAAGCCCTGCACATTTGCTCTGCCTGTGGCTGCCCTGTGGACCCCCGGTTCTTTATCTCTGGCTCCCACTGGGTCCAGCCAGAGCCCTCCTCCCAGCAGCCCCCATTCTCAGGCCAGGAGCCTCCGTGTGAGCCCCAAGAGTGCCCCGGCCTCCAAGTGAGGAAAATCATAAGGACGGCCACCATTTCTTGAGTGCCTACAGTATGTTGTGGACTTAGTATACTTAGTCCTCTCAGCGATACTAGTGAGGAAGCTGGGGCCCAGGGAAATTAAGTCATTTGCTCAAGGCTCCACAGCCTTGGGGGGTTGAGGTTGGGGAAGCGGTCTGGGGTCTGGAGTGATCTCTTGACCCTCAGCAACCTCATCTTCCAGGCTGTCCTTCCGGAGGACTCCCGCCCTGCTGGACTCTCCCTTCTGGAAGGTTCTGTGGCACTGGGAAGTATAGAGTCATTTATAATGTAGCATGTTGCCAGTGGAACTTAGGCAATTGGAGTTCTGTCTCCACACTCTTGTTCCTCCAAGTACCTTCTGGGCCGCTGTTGAGCGCTTTCTTTAAACTGGCTGCTGTCTGTCCTCAGCCGTGTTTGAGCAATGCTGCCCCGGACATGGCAGGTTTGACGTGCTGGTTCCCAACATTTAGACACACATCACAGTAGATGTGCCTAAACCACGGCAGGGCCCCGTGGAGAGGCCTGGCCGGGTGCCCAGCACTGGCCGGGACTCCACGGCGTGTGGTCAGTGCACTCTGTCCTGCGGCCCCTCCCATAGCTGCTGAGACAGTCCCTCCTCTCCGACAGCCAGGCTATGACCCTGCTTCTCCCCATAGAAAGCTCCCTGGGATGGAGTCTCAGGTCCCGGCCACGAATCACCACCGGCAAGGTCACTTGACTTGAGCCTCAGTTTGCTAACTGTCCTCACACCATACCCACATCTAGTGGGAGCGTGGCACAGAGGAGCTGTCCTATAAAGGCGCTAAAGTTGCTCCAGGCTCGTTCGGGGAAGGGGGCGGCTGGGCAGGCCCTCTGTGCTTCCCTGTTTGTAACAGAGGCCTCCGCTCAGGCACACTGTGAGATGGCAGATGTGGAAAGTTCTGGAGAATAAGATGCTCTGTGATGCAAACAGGCTCTTCCTGGCTTGCTCCAAACGGGCAGCAGCGGCGGCTCAAGGTCCCAGTGCACCATCGAGCCCAGCCCAGCGCAGGTGCATCTCGCACTTGCCTTTGAAGCTTACAATGTCAGCTCCCCAACACACACAGACACGCACCCCCCCCCACATACACATGCACTCACCACATACGCACACCACACATATACACACACACAGTACACTCATGTACCACACAGACCATGCACATGCACACTACATACACACATGCATACGTATCACACCACACACACACACACACACACACACACACACACCACGCCCCTGCCACCGCCATCTCGCACCAGGCAATTGGCAGGCAGAAAGGGACAAAGGAGGGAGCGGTTCTTGCATACACACACGCACACGCACACACACATGCACACCACACACGTGCACACACACACCACATCCACACACTACACACATGCATACCATACACCACACACACACACACACACACACACACACACACAATCACTCCAGCCCACAAAAGGAGCATTTCCAATCACCCCCACCCCAGGAACCCAACCAGCAGACCTCCCTGGCAGGAGGCTAACCTAATTACTGGCCTGGTCTGCCTGTAGCCTGGCTGGGAGAATATTAACACCAGCAGGAGCCTGGGAGGGAGAGCAGGGCGGAGAGAGTTATTTTAGGCAAGAGGTGGGGTTTGCAGTGGAGGGGGGCCCTGGCCTAGGGAGGAGGGGTCTCAGAGGGAGGGAGGGCTCAGGTCAGGAGGAGGAGGAGGCAGCCTGGCTCTGGCCTCCTGAAGAGGGACCAGGCCAACCTGGGGCTCCCAGGGACGTGGGAGGGGCTGAGTGAAGGCAGGAGGAACTTGCCAACACTAGCTAGCAGAGCGGTCCCCTGGGTGGGGGAGGGGCTGGGGAGAAGGCTCTGTGTGATCTGACAGCCCCTCCCCCACACCCACAGAGAGACAGGGTGGGAGCAGGGCGGGGCCTCTCTGTCAGGCCTTTGAGAGTAGCTGGGCAGTGGCAGGCAGGGACTGTGATGTGACTTCTTGCCCTGAGCAGGGATCTGTCCCCTGTGGAGTGTCCCCAAGATTCTGCCTCCTGGGGGGGTCACAGTGGAACCCCACCCCCAACAAGCATGTAAGACATCAGAGCACTGGTGAACCAAGGAACCCAAGAAATCCAAGGGTCAACCAACCCATGTGCAGGGAGGGTTGCCCAGCTCCAAGATGTCTGAGGCACGGCCCTGTACAAGCCGCAGGCTCCTCGCTGAAGAGGTTCAAATCCCAGCTCCTTTTACCTGCTGTGTGACCTTGGACAAGGTACTCAACGTCTCTGAGCACCAGTTCTCTTGGCTGTGGAATGGAGATGCAAACTGTGTCCACTTGAGAGAGTTGTGGTGAGGGTTAAGAGGAATATGCCTGCAAACCCCTAGGAGGCGCACCAGCTTCCTGTGGCTGCTGCAGCAGTTACTACAAACTCAGTGGCTTGTTATCTGCCAAATTATCTAACAGTTCTGGAGGTCAGACGTTCTAGAACCAGGGTCAGCGGGGCTGCTGTTCTTCTGGAGGCTTTAGGGGAGGGTCCGTCTCCCTGGCCTGCCTTCCTCGAGGCTGCCCGAGTTCCTCAGCTGGGGACCCCTCCTCCTTCTTTGCAGAGGCTCAGAGCAGCATCTTGGGGAGTCGGGAGGGCTTAGCAGATGTGAGAGAGGGCAAAACGTGCTCACAGCCTGGACAGCGGTGGGAGATGGTTGCGTCGATAGGGGATTCCAGAGGCTGCCAGGAAAAGCCGGCCCTGTTTTAGGCAGAACGTGACATCAGAATCAGGTACCAGGGACATTACAACTCCCTGGTGCACGGCCCTTTACAGTTTGTAAAGGGCTTTTCACGATCTCATAGAAGAGAAGAGATCATGCTTGCTGAGGCTCAGCATGACCTTGCCCCGAGGTCACTCGGGTATAAATGGCAGAACCAGGGCTGCATCCAGGGCTGTTGGACTCTAAGTCTGGGGGATCTTCCCACCACACACCAGGTGCCTCCGTGCCCCCCACAGCTGAGAAGTGTGGTCAGGACGCCGGGAGTGGGCACGGTGCCCCGAGAAGAGCAAAGGCCACTGGGTTTGGGGAGCAGCCTGGGCCCCCATCCTGCACTGTCACTTAAGCTGTGTGAGCTTGGGCAGGTCACCCTTGTCCGTGAAAGGGGCAGCACTGGGTGGCTGCCGCATTACATGACAAGACCCACGTGGTGCTAGAGTCTGGGGTTAGCTCAATAATGTTCTCTGGAAAGACAGATTTGATTTTTTAAAAAATGTGTATTCATTTTGAGAGAGACAGAGAGAGGGGTAGAGAGTGAGCAAGGTAGGCGCAGAGAGAGAGAGAGAGAGAGAGAGGGAGAGAGAGAATCCCAAGCAGGCTCCACGCTGTCAGCACAGAGCCTGTTGCGGGGCTCGATCCCACAAACCGTGAGATCGTGACCTGAGCTGAAACCAAGAGTCGGATGCGTAACCGACGTGGCCACCCAGGCTCAGTTTGATTTGATTTTTAATTTCACAAGTGATACTCATTGTGCATTTTGACCTCTGTTGGGAAGGATTTCGTTCTCACTGTGCAATATTTAACTATACAAAGTATGTTGGTTGTGCTGGGTCCGCTATAACAAACTACTGCACAGGAGTGGCTTCCACAACAGAAATGTATGGTCTCACAGTCCTGGAGGCCAGATCAAGGCATCTGCGGTATTGATTTGTTCTGGGGCCATGAGGGTGGCTGTGTCCCATGCCTCTCCCCTGGCTTCGGGTGTTTTTTAGGCAATATTTGGCATTCCTTGCCTTGCAGACAGACACATCGCCCATCTCTGCCTTTGTGTTCACACGTTCTCCCTGTGCGCATGTCTGTGTGCAAATTTACCCTTTTTATTAAAGTTTATTTATTTTCAGAGAGAGAGAGAGAGAGAGAGAGAGAGAGAGAGAGACAGGAGAATGAGCAGGGGAGGGGCAGAGGAGGGAGAGAACCTCAGGCAGGCTCCATGCACCTGACTCGGGGCTCAAACTCATGTCCTGAGCCGAAATCAAGAGTTGGACACTTAACCAACTGAGCCACCCCACGTGGCCCCAATTTCCCCTTTTTATAAGGACACCAGTCGTTTTTGGATTAGAGACCCACCCTACCCCCGTGCAACCTTAACTAATTACATCTGCAACCATCCTATTTCCAGAGGTCACATTCTGAGGTACCAGGGGTTAAGACTTCAACATCTGAATTTTTAGGGACACAATTCAACCCTTATATAAGACAAAGTATATAGAAGGAAAAGCTGAGGGCACGCTATGTACAGCACGCACTCCAGAAGCAACTTCCTCATTCCTCAAGTTAATACCCGGCTAACTTCAAGACCTTTTTCTACGCACTTAATATTCAAACACAGATGGGTTGGGGGGGGGGTGTTGCAGGGCTTTAAGACTTTTCGTGGTTTTTCTACTTTACATGGAATCATGTAATGCACTTTTGTTTCCATTTAATAGGTTGTAGAGAGGCTTTTGTTTTAGATCAATGCTTCATTCACTAGCTTTGGGCCCGGGGAGGGCGGTCGGGGAGGTGAACTGCTGGAAAGCCCAGTGCCTGGACGCCCACGCCCACCCCACCCCCAGCTGAAGCAAGGCCTGGGGTGGTGGTGGGGAGCTTACTCTCCAGCCTTATTCTCTGGTTCCTCTTCAGAAGGGACCCCCTCCAGGGTAGTATGCATATATTTAACCACTGGGGCGGGGCATCTGGGTGGCTCAGTGGGCTGAGCCTCCAAGTCTTGATTTCATCTCAGGTTATGATCTCACGGTTTGTGGGATTGAGGCCCGAACTGGGATCTGTGCTGGCAGCTCAGAGCCTGCTTGGGAATCTCTCTCTCCCTCTCTCTCTGCCCCTTCCCCCACCTCAAAAGAAATAAATAAACATTAAAAAAAAAAATTAATGACCAAAAGAACTTCGGCAATGGCTAATCCATTGGATGATGCCATGCCATCAGAAGTTACCCCTTCACCGTGGGGAGGTCCATGGGGCCCCAGGGGGAGGGGCTAGCAGACTGGGGCAGGAGCTGCTCATCAGTGGGTTCCAGGACCTATTTCACAACCAGAGTAGCTGTACTGGTGCAAACCAACCAAAGATCATCAACCCACCTGGCCCTGCTTGGGGCATCTGGTTCTGGGTGACCCTGTTGGATTTTATGAGGGACCTTAAATAATGTGTTTTATTTTTATTTATTTATTTTTTAATTTTTTTAACGTTTATTTATTTATTTATTTTTAAATTTTTTTTTTCAACGTTTTTTATTTATTTTTGGGACAGAGAGAGACAGAGCATGAACGGGGGAGGGGCAGAGAGAGAGGGAGACACAGAATCTGAAGCAGGCTCCAGGCTCTGAGCCATCAGCCCAGAGCCCGACGCGGGGCTCGAACTCACCGACCGCGAGATCGTGGCCTGGCTGAAGTCGGACGCTTAACCGACTGCGCCACCCAGGCGCCCCTATTTTTATTTATTTTTGAGAGAGAAAGCACAATGCAGGAGGGACGGGGGGCGGGGACAGAGGGTCTGAAGCAGGCTCTGAACTGACAATAGCCAGCCCTGATGATGCGGGGGCTCAAACTCACGAACTGTGAGATCATGACCTCAGCCAAAATCAGCTGATGGAGCCACCCAGGCACCCTTATGAGGGCCTTTTGTTAAGCATCCAGAAGAAAAGGAAGGGGATGCAAGAACATTTCTGGTTGGCTAGCTCCAGCTGCTTTTAGGAGTTTGCGCCGCCTCCCCCTCCCCCCTCCCCCACGCAGTGAGCGCACAGGCCAGGAAGGCAGGTTGGGGGAGGGTGTGGCTGGCCTCTGAAAGTGGGTTAACTGGGGAGCCCCCTCTGAGGCCCTGCGGGATTAGAAACTGGGGAAGTGGCCCCGGGGTACCTGTAGGGGCTGCAGGCCTCAGGCCCCGGGGCTTTCTCTCCTGGCCATCCAGCAGCTTCTGTCCACCTTGGGTCTGGGTTAACTAATCCCCACTTCCTCGGGGTGCCAGAAGCAGTGGTCTGCCCCTTGCCGTCCACACGGGGCACTTGCAGACAGGAGGAGCCCAAGGTCACCCGGTTAACTGAAGTGGGAAGTTACCCTCCCTCCCCTCCACCAGCTCAGGGGCAAGGCCTTGAGTCTCCAGGGAGGCTCTCGGGGAAGGGGGTGTTTCTTCCCAGACCCCTCCCCTCCGGCCACCCTCTCCCTGCATATTGTGTCTCCAGGCCGGTTTCCACCGACTTCTCTGGGCTGGCTCCCAACTCCTCCACCCTGTAAGAGGTGGCTGCCCCTCCCGGTCTGGGTGAGCAGAGACCAGACAGGGGAGAGAGCCGGATTTGGCTCTGGAATGCTAATCCTCGCTCCACCACCTGACCTGCTGGTCCCCGGGAGCCGCTTTGCAGCGCCAGCCTCCGGCGCCCTCTCCAGGTAACCGGGGAGAACTGCAGGGGAGGTTGGGCTGCGCGCCAGGTCCCTCCCAAGCGAGGTCAGGGTCCTTGCGGGGGTTAAGATGTTCGCCCCCTCCCCCCCCTGCCCTAGCGGCGCGGACGAACCCCTCTGCTCTCCTTATCATTAGCCAACTTGGCCGTGTGTACCCGGGACTTCCACGCATCCACGCAGCTCCTCCGCGGGACCGGCTCTTGGGCCATGCAATTACCCTCGGCGCGGATGCCCCGCGGCTTCCACGCCAGGCTCCCCTCTGCTTTCTAAAGGCTGCTTCTTGGCTTCCTCCTGCAAAGGGCTCAGCCAGCCCATTATGGTCATTAACACCAAACCCTCAAAACCTCAATCCCTGGGTTTTTGTTCCTCGCCGAGGGGGACCGGAATCGTGTGTCAGGAGGCAGCGGGTCTGTGTGGACCCGGAGGCACATAATTGGAGCTTGAAAGTGGGGGTGCGGCTTGCCTCACCCTCGCCCGATAACTGGCTGATGGACTTCTGCGTGGTGGGAACGGGGCTGGGAGATGCTGGTGCGTCTCCATGTCCCTGTCATCCCTTCCCTCCCACTCACTGCCACCCTATTTTGGGCCTTCAGCCTTTCTGCTGCTGCATCTTCCTTAAAGGGCAGCCTCCAGGCCTGTAGCAAGGGTGTCACCTGCACCCCCCCCCCCCGCCAGTGGGGTGTTAAAAGCCCCATCCTAGGATCGAGTGGGCGCCTCTGGCATCCTCCTCCCGGTCCCCATTTCCACAGAGTGGAGCCCAGGCTCTTCAACCTGGCATTTAAGACCATCCCCAGAATAGTGCCAGCTCCCTCCGCCTGTGCCCTAGGCTGCCAGCCATACACTTGGCCCTTCCTCAAGCACATCTTGAGCCCATTCTCTCAAGTCCAGCCACCCCTGCTGTTGCCAGACAAGCCCATCCTGCTCCCCTGAACGTGGGAATCCTACCCAGCTCACAGCCTCCTCCCACTCCCGAATACCTCGGTGGGGCCTCTCCCTGGATCCTTGCCTCTGCCAAAATATCCAGAAATAACCTTGTCCTGAGTCCTGCCCTACTTTATCTGTACTTTTCTCTCTGGTTCTCAACGTACCTGACTTGAGCCCCGAAGGGCAGGAGGCCTACCTATGTAGAAAGAGCTCTGAGGTAGCCAGTGTCCAAAGGGATGGGTGGGCCAATGCCGCTTCCCCAGCACAGTCGGGAAGAATCTGGAGCATTCTCCATTCTTGTCCCCCACTCCCCCTTCTCAGACTGCTAGATCAGAACTTTTGAGAGGTGGGAGTCAGGAAGCTGCATCTTTTTTTTTTTTTTTAAGTTTATTTATTTATTTTGAGAGAGTGTGTGTGAGCAGGGGAGGGGCAGAGAGAGGAGGGAGAAAACCCCAAGCAGGATCCACCCTGTCAGTGCAGAGCCCGACTTGGGGCTCAAACTCATGAACTGTGAGATCATGACCTGAGCAGAAACCAAGAGGCGGAGGCGCAATTGACTGAGCCACCCAGGCGCCCCAGGAAGCTGCATCTTTGGCAAACGGGCTTGGGAGGCCTTTGTGTGGTGACCGCTGGTACGTGGAGAAGGGCTCTGACCATCCTAAACAAGACAACCTGCTTTGAGTCACCAGCACTAGGTCCTGCCTGTCAGGGTTGTCCCAAGGATCCCATGACATAGCAAATGACCCCAGAGAGCTAGCGTCGTGTTGCACATGTGGAATTACTCCAAAGGTGGTGTCCAGAGCCGTGCCCTTTATAGTAGTGAAACTATAAACTACAGTAGTGAAACTCAGCAACTGAATTATCTAATGGCAGTGGAATAGATTACTGTGGGCTCACCTTAAGGGTTACCCCGTTATTACAAGCGGGAAGGGAAGATGTATCTGTGCTTACAGGAGTCACGTGTGGTCGCTCATCTAAGTGGGCCCCTGAAGAGCCAGGCCCGCCTGCCCTGCCCTGCCCAGTCCGCTCCCACCACACGCCGGGGCCTGCCGGGGGACCTGCTTTAAGCACGAGGATGTGGCAGAAGTGATGCCGGGCCGGTTCTGAGCCCATCCTGATGCCTGGCAGTTTCTGCTTTTGCACTTTTGGGAACCCTGAGCTGTCAAGGAAGAAGTCTGCCCACTCTGCACAGAGGCCCCGTGGAGAGTGACAAGCCTGGCTGCCCCAGGGTCCCCCCAACACCAGCCATGGCGAGCTATAGTCTCCAGTGGGCCAGACTGGCCAGTTCCTGCACCTGGTGGGGTGGGGACCACCCAGCAGAACCTTGTCCACATGCAGAAAGGGGGGGAGGTGCATAAAGTGGCTCTCGAGCAACTAGACTGGGGGGGGGGGCGGTTGTTTTACAGTAAGAGAACCGGAAGCGTGGGCTGCATGCAAACTGGCACACGAAGTGTTAACTTACAAAATAAGCAAGAGGACAGATTCCATTACCAGCGATTATTTTCCTGCTTTATTTTTTGGCTGCTGTTTTAGGTTTTAAGCAGCAGACACATATTGAGGACTCGTAACAAAACAACGATGTCACAATGATAACGTCCGTCCGTTTTAAAGAGAAGCTGCTGTAGACACATGGGTGTTGGGCGCTGGGCTCAGCTCCGCCCCCACCTGCCCTTTTGCCCTTCACTTAAGTTCATCCAGTTGCCGCCACCACGTTCCTTCTCAGGCACGGACAATGGGAATAGGTCCCCCCCATTTACGCTAAGGCCAGAGAATACAACCAAGTTCCTTTTTAGGCCTCTGATGAAGACACGGAGCCAGCCTTCTTGTGTCCCCAGCGCAGCCACGGCAGCTGGAGTTTTGGTTTTTTCTGCTCCTGCCCTGACTTTCCTCACAACTCTGCCTGGGGCAGTCCCCGTCTCTGAACACCCGGGCCTGGTGAGGGGACGATGGGGTTCAGAGAGAGACGGAAGTCAGCCAAGGCAGCTCCAGCGTAGACGATGGAGCGGTCTGCTTAGGCAGAAACCACCATGTGGGAAGGACTGGGGATGGAAAAGGGCAGCTGGGCAAGTGCCACCAGCTGTCACCCCACCACAGCTGCGTTCCAAGGACTCAGGAATCGGAGCCGAGCCCTCCTCAGTTTGCACAGCTGAGGGACACACTGTTGCAGGGCAGGGTTGGGGGGGGGGGGGACAGCCACCGATAAAGATTCTAGATGTTCTCGAAGCTACTGATGAAACCATCATGCATCAGTCTAATATGTAAATAACATCTTCCGATTCGTGATGCCAGGCCCTCTGAAGCAGGGGGAAGAAAGCACGTTTACGGAGACCTTGATAAAGAAATTCAGAGCCTGCTTTTATTGAGGCACCCACAGACAGACCCACGATTTGGAAGGGGCGGCAACGTTAACACAACACTCGTGGGTAACGCGACTGAAACACGAAGGGGTGTGAGACGGCTTTACAGGGACATGATGCCTTCATAAGTTAGGGATGCGGACCGCTCACCAACTGCCCTCTCATTTCATGTTCTTCACGAACTCTTCTCCTTTCTTGATGGAGGCCTTCAGCTCAGGGAGGGCTTCGGCGATCATCTTCTCTTCGAAAGGAGAGATCTTGCCGATGCCTAGGTTCTTCTCGATGCCCTTTTTCTGGAGGAGAGAGGAGGTGGTAAAAACGGACAATTCTGAAATTAACAACAACCGCTAAAAATACTGTAAATTTTACAGCCGGTTTCTGTGGACGAGGCTGTTGAGCAAAACCCGCCATGTAACTTCACGGCTCTGCCCCGAGCCCGGGCTTCAGGCAGACGATCCTCGGCTGGGATCTGGACTCGTTCACTCACACCATGTGCACTTTGGCCAAGGCGGTTTCCTCATCTAGAAAACGGGCATACTCTCCACCTCAAAGGAGGCGGTGAGAACACACGCGGGCGACTTGGCACCCAGGGTGCTTGGTCATTAGCAGCGCCGAATGTTTTTCTTCCCAACACAGAGCATACTTTTGGGTTCTAGTCTTTTCCCCGAGTTGGTAATAGCCACCCGGGTCCGATGTGACATCAGGAAAACAACAGGTGTCTGTCACCGTGTCACCTCCACGGTTGAGCTGGTGTCTGTGTGAGCAGGGGAGGCTTCCAGGCCATCTCCCTGGAGAGCCCTCCCTGACTCCAGGGCCTGCCCCACCACACTGGTCACGGCATTAGTCTGTTTAGTGGGTCTCTCCACCACACGGAGTCCCCGAGGCCGGGGGCCATTGTCTCCGGGATCTTTGGACACCAGGGCATCTGTGGGAAGGGCCCCTGGGTGGCTTGGCATGTCACCACACAGTTCCTTTCTGGGGAGAAGATGAAGGCAACCACACATCTGCCTGACGTCAGCAGCCACCCGCACGTCAGAAACAGAGTGAGACTTAGGGGTTTCTGCTCCCTGAAGGCTTGGGGAGGGTCATCAGACCGGACAGCTGCCTCCAAAACAGCCTGACTGAAGCCAAGCACTGGGGCCAGAGGGGCTCTATCCCAGACACCACGGTTCCAAGGGGGTCTGCAACACATTCCAGGAAGAAAACCGGTAGGGGTGAGAGCAAGGGAGCAGGGGCACCTGAGCTGGAAAATATCACAGCTCTGCCAGCTCTCCAGGCCTCCCCGGAAGAGGGACGGGGCTCGGCGCGCCCCGAGGTCAGAGCAAGAACGAACAAGCATGAGCCACGGGGCGACGTCACACAGGATGGGGAAGGGAAGCCTTTTCCTCCAGAAGTGCCCACGGCCGCCTGGAGATAGAACACGTGTCTCATCAAGAAACACAGCGAGGGGCACCTGGGTGGCTCAGTCGGTTGAGCGTCCGACTTCAGCTCAGGTCATGATCTCACAGCTTGTGGGTTCGAGCCCCGCATTGGGCTCTGTACTGACAGCTCAGAGCCTGGAGCCTGCTTCGGATTCTGTGTCTCATTCTCGCTCTGCCCCTCCCCAGCTCGTGCTCTGTCTCTGTTCTTCTCAAGAAGAAACATTAAAAAAAAATTAAAACAAAAAAGAAAGAAACACACTGAGACAGCTGCGCTGACCAGCCGGCAGAGCCACAGGGAAGGGATTCACGTGCCAGCGGGTTCCTACGCAGCCCCCCTCAGCCTGAGGTTTCTCCCTGCTCTTAATTCTATGATGTGCGTCCACCCTCCAAACCCCAGCACAGGCCAGGCACCGGGATACAGTTACCGCACAACGGGAAACCGAATTACGGAGCAAACAGCCAGGGCTCCCGACCTTAAGCATAGACAATGAGCCTCCTTCCGCGAGCCCAAGACACAGCCTCCAGGATACGTACCCCCAGCAGTAAAGGTGTGGAGAAATAGGGACAGTCTGTTTCTTGGGATTTAACGAAGGAACATTCGACAACTCCTTCCTTTCCGTTGATGGCATCCACGAGGGAGAAGACAAACCGGGCTCCGGCGTATGCCATAGACAGGGTGGCAGAGCCTAGGAGGGCACGGGCAGGTTAGCCAAGCCAGCACCGGGACGGTAAAGCCCAGGAGAGGCCACCCTGTCAGCTAAGTAACATCTTCCACATCTTCCCCTTTAGCGGTGAAGAATTCAGTCAGCATCTCTTCATTTTACAAACTCACGAATGGCACACAACTGGCTTCGCCAAGCTCAGACACCCTTCCATGCCACACAGCCGAGCTGCCCTCTGCTGCGGGACGGGCCCACCCAGTGAACACATCTGAAGCTAAGAGAAGGGTTCGCTGCCTGCCCGGGCCCTTCCGGTCTTCAGCCGTGAGGTGGAGGGCCTCTGGCATCAGCACCCCACACGGGGGTCGTCCCCCAAGAATCTACCTGCTCCAGCTTTGGCCTTCACCACCTCCGTGCCGGCCTCCTGGATCCGCCCAGTGACGGCTGTCAGCTGGTCCTGGGGTAGGTCCACCTTGGGAGTACACTGCAGGCCAAAGTCACAGGGAGCACGTGAGCAGGGGCTGCTGCCACTCCCAGACCCCATGTTCCCTCCCCCTGTCATGGCAGGACCCCCCCGCCGCCACTGCACGGGATACCAAGACCACCTTTGCTTTAAAGTACGTCACCTTTTTGGGAGGTGTAGTGCGGTCCCTACTCATTTTTTTTTTTTTTAAGTGGGTTCCACACCCAACCTGGGGCTTGAACTCACGACCCCGAGATTAAGAGTCATAGGCTCCAGCGACTGAGCCAGCCAGGCGCTCCTGGTTCCTACTCATTTTTAAAGAACTTTTAGTATTTTGGACTAATTTTAGATTTAGCGAAGAGTCGTAAAAACAGCACAAAGATTTCCCTCACCCAGCCTACCCTAACGTTAGCATCTCACGTAACCACGGGGCAATTCTAAGGAACAGAAAATCTTCATCGATATGTTGACTACGGGCCCCACCCAGAGGTCACCCACTTCCCCACTGTTGTCCCTTTCCTGTCCCTTTTCTGATCCAGGACCCCAGCGGATGGTTACCCCAGCTCAGTCTACTCCTTAGTGGTCCCGTCTTCCGGGACACTTGTCAAGAGTACCGACTGCTCATTTTGTAGAATGTCTCTCAATTTAGATTTACGGGAGATTTCCCTCATGCTTTTCTTACAACGTTATGCACTTCTGGTGAGGACACCACAAATATTTTGAGTCCTTCCGTGTGCATTAAACTCGGGGATCAGGACACTGGTTTCATTTTCCTCATTCGCGGTGGCGTTCACCTGGTCTCTACTCGTTTTTAAACACAACAGCTTTGCCTGCTCTGACCTACCCGGGAATTCAGCGGTCCCCATGGCAGTCTCGCCGTGTTGGGAGCAGGCCGCCGCGAGCACCTTCTGACCGCGCTCACTCCCGCAGGTGTGGACCCCGAGTTGCCGGAGCCCAACCGCAGCCCCACTGGCCACTCGAGAGCCCCCCAGACAATGGGCGGGCCGTAACCACAGCAGGAATCCTCTCGAAATACAAAGATGCTGAGTTCTTTGTCAGTCTGTCTTTAGTGCCTCAAAGCGGAACCCCTGAAAGGCATTCGTGATCCTAAGGCTTCCTGGCAAAGGTGACGCACTTACCTGAGAGATAAGGGGGATGATGGTCTTCCCAGCATGGCCACCAATGACAGGAACATTGACTCGAGCTGGATCCAAACCCTGGCCACCAGAGTATAAAGCTTTGTTAATTTTTAAAGCTCTTTGAGTATAAAAAGTCATATCCACCTAAAGCACCGATCCTGGAAAAACCCACGGAACTCAGAACAAAGAAACCACAAAAGACTGAGTCCAGCTGTATTTAGAGTCCCTCCCCCGGCCCCACCACATGGTGGAGCAGCAGTGTGAACGGGGCAGCGCGGAGTGACGCGTCATCTGGGGAGGTTACTACGAGGGTCTTCCTTTACAGCGAGCAGAAAACGGCCTCCATGTAGGGTCCCCCCCGGTGATCCTCATCAGTCTGGTATCTTCTCAGAACCTGAGGATGACCGTCGTCTTCCCCAGAGCTAATGTCATTCTCCTAGCACAAGCCCAGATTCATGTCCCTACACTGTGTCAGAGACAACAAGTCAAATTCCCTTGCCTTCATTCTAGAGCAAAATTCAAAAACAATTCTAGGAAACCCGGGGGTGAGAACTCTGTCAGCTCAATCTGTGATCAGGACAGAATAAAACTGAGTTGTAAGGGGTCAAAACCCCATGGTTCTTTGTGGGGGGCCTGCCAGAAGAGGCTGATTCGTTTGTTAAACCGGAGGCACAACGCCCCCACAAATCTGTGGACCAGGTATTTCTTAAGACGGTCAAAAAAAGGAATCTGGTGGGAGTTATGGGAGGGAAGTGAGCAGTCCCCAAATGATGCCACTTTTCTCAAATGCCGTGGCTGTTAAAGAGAGCAGCCCTCAGTTAGGAACCAGCCTTGCCCGGGAAGGGGGACACAGCCGGATCAAGTTCACGGAGCAGGGGGCTCACGTGGAGGTACCTCTGTGCCAAGGCAGTGTGCTGGTCACCAGGGACACAGGCGTGGACAGACAGAGCCCCCGTTTTTGAGACACTCACTGTCGATTATAAGACAGACACAAATGACGTCCCACTGTCATGTGCTAAGACAGCCGCATGGGGCGGCCTCGGAAGGGTAGCACTTCCTTAGCCTGGGAGAGCCTTCTTGGGAGAGACTTAACTTCATCTGGGAAGCAGCAGGAGGACTTTGCCAAAGGAAGCGTTTTCTAGGCTAAATGAGCAGAGGCCTAGGGTACAAGAAATACCTACAACATCAGAAGAAATGCAAAGAGAAGGTGGCAAAGGGGGCAAGAGATGGCTGAGGGACTGAGGAGGGTCCAGACGCTGGAGGTTTAAGGGCCAACATTCATTCCTGATACAATTCAGGATTTTCTCAGAACGCCAGAGACCTGAGGTAAAGGGCAATTCACTGAACTGAAGCCTGACAAGCATTAGAGTCTCTGCCAGGGGCCAAGACCCCCCCCCCTTCCTCCACCTCAAACAGAACTTCTCTGGCTACGATAGCACCGTCCAGAACTTTCTGCGAGAACACAGAAGCCACATCTGAAATGTGGCCAGTGCAACGAGGACACGGATTTCTAGTTTTATGTAATTCTAAGTAACCAAACCAGCCCCATGTAGCCGGTGTGTTGCCGCAGCTCTGGGGCCTGGGGGAGATGGTGTGCTTCGGCCAAGAGCTGGTAGCACCACGAGAGCCCAAAGGGAATGAGCACTGTGGCTTCCATGAAACTGGGCTGGGAGCCTCAGGAAGCCCGAACCCCACCCTCTTGGCCCGTTCTCGGTCAGACTCAGCTGAGCACAAGCTCACCCAGAAAGCTGGTCCTGACTCAGACAACCGCCCTACACGCCCGCGCCGAACCGGTTACTCGATAATATTGTCTCTTGAATCCCAAGGGCTCCCCTATCTTCTGGATCTCTGGGACACCCGCGCCTAGCGCAGAAGCTGGGGACGCACCGCAGCACGAGCTGAAGCAGGGTGTCACGCCTCAGAGGCAAACCTGCCAGGCGCACAGGGAGCAGGGGGTACAACGAAGGTCAACGGTGTCGTGTGTGCCCTCCTTGCTTGGCCGTGCGCATGACCCCTGTTCCTACTTTAGAGTCCCCCTCATCTGCAAAGTCAGAAAAAAACGGCCTGAAGCTCAGGAAGGGCACTTCTTTAGGTCAGAGGAAGTGGTTCTGCTGGATCCACACCCCAAGACTCGGAAGCGACCGAGAGGCACCGAGGACGCCAGAGCTGGTGCCCGTGTCGAACCCACCCCAGGACGGGCCTGGCAGCTCAGTCGGCAGCCCAAGGAGCCGCAGGCAACTGGCCAGATGCGAACTCGCTGAGGCAACCCAAGAAGGGAGCCAGAACTATCGATCAGCAACGAAAGTCCTGACACCTCAGGCCTTCCGGAACCTTCCTTAGTTCTTCGTGTTTGCCAACTTTACCATTTGTCTAACAATCAGCAGGTAAATCCTGTTAGTTCTAATTTTCAGAGGCAATGAACTTGGAGAGTACAACCCAGCTGAGCCAGCGAGAAACCCAGGAAAAGCCTGGACCCATAAGGCACCAGGGAGGACAGACAGAGTCGAGTCAAGACTGAAGCTGGCCATGGTTCAAACCTGCATGGGCCTGTGTGGATTGCCCAAAAAAGCGTGAGGGCAACTCTCCCCAACAGGGGCAAGCCCCAAGAACACTGATGACTCTGGAGTCCCAAGTGACGTGTTAAGTGCCTGGTCTCCTATGCCCACAGGTCAGTCAAGGATAGCCAGGAACATAACTTGAAAAATATCCGGCGCAGCTCTTACCTTCAGTTCTGCAATAAAAGTGTTGGCTCTGACAATGTCCAGGGTTGTCACCCCGAAGATTTTATTGGGGTTGTATACGCCATGCTTCTTGAAAACTTCCGCCGTGATCGGGATGGTGGAGTTAACCTAGTAGATCGAGAGAGTGGCGTAACTTGCCCTGCATTCTGAGAGAAGAGGCATGCGACCGAAGGACAAGTCTCTTCCCCAGACCATTAATAAGTCCTAAGGTGCCAAACCGCTCCGCTGTTTACAAGCAAGTCACCCTCAAGACAGAACAGGTCACTGTGGGCCAACTTCCTCTTTTCCCCCTGATGTGAACAAAGAGCCCTTCGTCTTGGCAGGTGCTGTTTACCCCTAGTGGCTTCTGAGCCCACAGCTCCAATGGGCACGTGCCTTGCCAGCTATCGACCTAAATGGTGAGGACGGCTCCACCGGACACCGTCCTCCCCAGCTGGGGCTGACACCTGAACGGCCATTCCTAAAACAGGACGGCATCGCACACGGCCAGAGACCGAGGGCTCGGGGTCAAGTCCCAGCTCTGCTGCGCTGCGAGGCAACCCTGGGCAAGCTTCCTCAACTCCTAGGACTTGGTTCCTCACCGTAACACAGAGGAGACAACTACCCCACGAGGCTGTGAGGGTTACAGGACTTAATATACAGCAAGTGCGGACACGTTGCCGGGTGCATAGAAAACATGTAATAAAAACGAAAGAAAACGGCAGGACTTCTATCAGGCACCAGGTTAGCTTCCCAGCAGCAGCTGCTTTCCATGGCTGACTGGATGCCCCGAGGAGGGCGAGCCAGGTGGAGATCCGCTTCTCAGAGGCACCGGGCACAGCCTCTCGTGGGGCACAATCTCGTGGATTGGCAGGCACATCCCCAGTCAACACCACTGTGGCTGCACTTCTACCCAGAACCCGATCCTCAGAGACCAGATTCACCCAGGAGGGAGGCACGGAGAGGGCTGTGGTTAAATGCAACCCGGGCTGCTGGGGAGGCTTGGGGGCCACGCCGTCTTCTCGGGGAGGAGACAGCACGTGTGCTTTCAGGTTTAGAGGATAAGCTCCCTACAAAAACCCGCGAGCAGGGCCTGGGGTGGCTGTGCAAGCGTGACAGGGAACCAGGAAGGGCAAACCCCGAGTAGAATACAGTAAAAGAAGTCAACAGGCCACAACCACCAGGGTTGAATGGAGCCTAAAGAATGGACTTTTCCAGGGCGCCTGGGTGGCTCGGTCGGTTGAGCATCCAACTCTTGATTTCAGCTCAGGTCATGATCTCAGGGTTGTGGGATCGAGCCCCGCATCTGTGTGGACAGCGGAGCCTGTCTGGGATTCTCTCTCTCTCTGTCCCTTTCCCTCTTGCACACGTGCACGTGCTCTCTCAAAATAAATAAACAAACATTAAAACAACAATGACGGACTTTTCAGGTGGAGAAACTAAGACACAGAGGGGAAGTGATTTGCCCAAAGGCACACAAATGGTGGAAAACCCAGGCTGAAATTCCCAGTTACTTCATCCAACCTGTCCCCTGCAGCACCTTAACCGGATATTTGTCTCTGTAAGCATATCTGCACACTTTTGCTAATTTTGAGCTTTCGGCACAGTATTCACAGCCTACCTGCCAGAGGCACTTACCGGGTTTGAAATGATGCAGATCATGGCCTCGGGGCAATGCTGGGCGCAGGCAGCGGTCAGGGTGGCCACGATGGAGGCATTGGTGTTGAACAGATCATCCCGTGTCATGCCTGAGAACGAGCCAATTCAACATGCTCACAGAGCACGGAAGGACTTGCCAAAGGTGTAACAAGTGCTCTGTTACGGTTGTTAGATACCCTGGGTGAGACAGGGTCCCCCTTCCAAGGAAATCTATCTTGTAGGAGAAACAAGCTAGTGTGACACGTGCCCAAACAGAGGCTGGTGGAGGGGGTGGAGTGTGGGGAGGAACCAGGGAGGGAGGGATCTGAGGAGGATCATCCAGGATCAGTGAGAATTCCCGAGGGGCGGGTGAAGGAAAGGGCACTCCACGCGGACAGCAGGCACAGAAGCACCAGACTGAGCAGGGGACAGACACAGCAGACGCGTGTAAGTCTTTTGCCAGGCCAAGGAGGAGATTTCCCTCTATCCTGCAGGTACTGGGGAGCCTTTGGAATTTTTCTCTGCCATGGAAACAATGACTTGATCCAGTTTAAAGGAAAACCACTTCCTCACCTGACCCGCAGGGAGACACTAGGCAGGGCTTTCAAACACACACCTGGTTTTCTCGGGACTCCTGCGGGAATAACCACCACATCACAACCTTTCAGGCAGTCTGGCAGCTGCTCAGGTCCGAGGTAGCCTAGAAAATACCATCCCCCCAGGAAAGAGCAAGTTCACCGTTTCTGATCTGGGCAGGCGAGCACATCTTTGGGATAGAGCTGGGGAAGATGGCCAGCCCCACCCGGGTCCAACGCCGACTGAAGGCCTCAGGTGCAAGGCCCACCTGTGAAGTGCTTCCTGGCCACTAATGCCCATGAGTTTGACAATCCCGGCACTCTCTCACGCTACTTTCCTCCAGCCGCCAACTGCCCAGCTCCCGACCCATTCAGAATGGACCAACCCTAGAGGTTTTCCCCAAACCAAACCAAGTCCGCTGTTTGCCTTCACCTGACCCGCTAGCTCCTGAAAGGCCTTCTCAGCCCCCAGGTCAAAGAGCTGCTTATCTCCCTCCTCAATCATCCTGACGAAAGCTCCATCTCGGGGTCAGATCAGAAGGCACACTGAGCGCCATGAAAGAAAGTCACAGAGCTGACAACGCAGGACTCTAAGCGTTTGAATCTAGTTTGCTTGCTCGTAGGGGAAAAGGTCCATTTTCAAAGATTTCAAGGGAAATTTGCTCCAGTGACCAAAATCTGCTTTGATTTGAACTTTTTCCTTATTGCAGGACCTTCCAGAAGACCTGAAAGAGGATGAGCAAACCAGCTGAGGCTATGGAAGGCACAAAAACGTAAGTTCTGACAGTTGACCTCCTGAGCTGTTTGCACCAGCGGAGGATGCGTGTAAACACCACCACACAGGGCACTTCCATACACCGTCAGCAGAGACGGATCACTGCCACCGCAATGCACCGCCATTTGGTGTATAATACGGTATGATCTTTGACATAGTCACACCTCCTGATTCCACTTTTGGAATCCTAAGAAACAAGATGTGAAGACGAAGATGTTCGTCACAGCTGTGTTTGTGTCTCCAGTGGAGAAACACAGGAAATAGCCCAAAGGCCAACAGGACGGGCATAATAAATCAGTGACCAACTACAGAATTGCCTTAAAAATGATTTAACCAAGGGGCGCATGGGTGGCTCAGTCAATTGAGGATCCCACTCTTGATTTCGGCTCAGGTCATGACTTCAGGGTTGTGGGATTGAGCCCCATGTTGGGTTCTGCACCGAGTGTGGAGGCTGCTTGGGAGTCTCTCTCTGCCCGTCCCCCACTCGTGCATGTGTATGCGTGTGTGTGTGTGTGTGTGTGTGTGTGTGTGTGTGTGTACATATTCTCGCTCTAAGAATAAACTTAAAAAAAAAAATGGTTTAACCAATTTGGTAACATGGATAAATACTGCTACAAAGTAAAGGTAAGGGGCGCCTGGGTGGCTCAGTCAGTTGAACTTCTGACTTCGGCTCAGGCCATGATCTCATGGTTTTCTGAGTTCAAGCCCCATATCGGGCTCTCTGCTGTCAGCACAGAGCCTGCTTTAGATCCTCTGTCCCGCTGTCTCTCTGCCTCTGCCCCGCTCGCATGCTCTCTCTCTCTCAAAAGTGAACTTTAAAAAAAAAAAAAAAAGTTAAAATAACCAGGATATATAAGTCCCCCCAAATTCCCCTTCCTGATCCTACTGTCTTTTCAAATTAGAAAAAATTAAAAATGGGAAGATTAGACCACCTTTGTTTTCTTCTGAAAGATATTGCTATATAATTTTTACAGGCTCAAGTCCAGAAAGACATTAATTACTTGTGAAATTCAGTTCTACGATGAACATGGAAACCCTGGCTCTGATGTAGTTTCGTCGAAGAATTCTATTCTACGGCTTGGATCCCGGTCTACCGGGGAGAAGAGAAGCAGAGTCCAGGGTCAGCGTGCCCAGTACCTTTCACAGCTGCTCTGGTCTCGATGTGGCTCAGATCTGCAGCCACTCCGGGTGTGTGAGCAATGTCGTAGAGGGTCAGGCGGCTCACCAAGGGGCTGTTCTTGAGGAGAAGCGAAAGGGGCTGCCCAATTCCTCCAGAAGCCCCTAACACGGCTACTTTAGCATTGTTCTGTAAAGGGGCACAGAGAAAGGACTCTTAATATAGAATCGGCATTAAAAGTATTCACATGACAGCCTGTAAAATACCACACTGGGCCTCCTTTATGGCCATGGTGCCAAAGAAGACACAATTGTATTTCGACCAGTCCAAAGGTCCAGTTTTCTTTTGAAACACAGAAACTTATCTCAGGAAAATGAGGAACTTAGGTCTACAGATGTTGTCACGGTCCGGGTCGTACTGCACACGCCCTCCGCAAGGGGAACAAGCCTCACTCAGGCTGCCTTCCCTGCAGCCTGTAGTTTTAAAAACTATACACACATGCATGCAAGCACCTACCAGCAGGCTGTCACGGTACTTGGGGATGCGGACTTCCTACCTGCCACACGCTAGAATGACTTGCCAACTACAACAAGGCCTGCGAGCTGAAAGACGTGCAAACGGGGTAAGGGGCATCTAGTGTGACAAGCGCCACACAGGTAGATGCCGGGAAAGGCAGCAGTACAAAGAGAACGAGCTGTTTGGGGGGGATTTTGAAGGATGAGTAGGAGTTTACCAGATGGATGCCAGGGGGAGGAGTATGGAATATGGCCTACTGAAGGGAAACAGTCCTCTATGGCTCGAGCATTGCTGGACACACGTGGAGGAAGGAAGAAGGTAGGGCCAAAGCTAAGGGCCTAGCAGAGTGCATCGAGTTCTTTTGGGCAAAGGAGGACCACTGAAAGGCCTTAAAAGCTGGGAAAAGCATGTCCAGAACTGTGTTTTACAAAGTTATGAGGCAGAATGGAAGACAGACTGTAGATCTTCAAGAATGGAGGCAGGGAGACTACTGCAATAGTCCAAGCATGATTCAAGGGTGGGATAAAGGCAAGCATGAAGGATGGGTGAGCTACAAGTGATTCAGTTACTCCCTCCCCTCTCCCTCTATCCAGATGGTGAGCAGAGGGACAAATCTGGGATGACAGCCTCCTGGCTTAAGTAGACAACGTTGCCTTTAAGCTTGGTCTGGAGGTCCTATCCATCTGCACTGGGATTAATGGTAGCCACGGACAAGGCACAAAAGAGAACACAGAGTGACAGGAGCACTAGAGACAGAGCCCTATGAATACCAGCATAAAGGAGGAAGAGGAGTCTGTGAAGGATGATGACCAGGTGAGACTTAAATTAAGGCCACCCTCACCCCAGCCATCCTGAATAACTAATTCAATGACTGCCTCCTGGTAACCTTTCCTATGAAAGGAAATGATGAAGTGGGATACAAGCCAAACACAGGCAATTTGATTCTTCAGTTTGGGAAGGAAGGAAGGAAAGAAAGAAAGAGAGAGAAAGAAAGAAAAGAAGAAAAACTAAGTCTTAGAAGAACAGATCTATTCTAAGCAGTGCTCTGAAGCTCGCTCTTATTATACACAAGGTACCCTTCCCCATAAGGCTCACTCAAGGCCTAACCAAAATTCCTCGGTGAGCTGGTTTCTGCTGTAACCCAACAAATGAGAAGGGGGATTATTCCTGGCAGGCAGGCAGGCAGGCAGCTGCCAGGGAAGGAGACAAACTGAGAAAACAGAGACAAAAATCCAAAGCACTGCATGTGGCCATCTAGGGTCCTTATACTATCGACACAGATCTCTACGGCAACGGATGCTGGTAATTATGGACTTTGGTTATCAAAACCTGAAACTAAACCCCAAACCAAGCCCAACCAACCGCCCATCATGTGCCATCTGCTTAAGAAAGGTAAACCCTAAAAGCATACACAACTAAAATTCAAACTCAGTTTTGTTTTGTTTTTTAAATTGGTACTGTAAAGGGGGACCCCTGACTTCCCAGAAGACTTCAGTAGCCACATCAACCAGAACCCAAGGCCTGGCAATGTCATCCACTTCCAGACCTTCAGTTATCACTCTCACGTCTTGTCTCTAATCCTTGAACTCTCAAATTCCAACTCCCACATTCCCAGCTCTGTTAGACATTCCAACTGTCTAAATAAGTTTATGCTATCTCTCCTACCCTGTTCCCAAATAGTACCTGTGTTCTCCCAAATCCAAACCCTTAGAAGCATTTCCTGCCTCTTCCCTTATCCTGCCTTCCCTTCCGCCAGTTAAGACAGGAAGGACTTGGCATCTCAAACACCTTCCCAACCTGTCCCTGACTTCTGTTCCTGTTCCATTGTCTATCTTTGGCCCCTCACCACCACCTTCAACCATTCTTCAGAAAATTAAACTTTTGAGGGGTACCTGGGTGGCTTAGTCAGTAAAGCATCTGACTTCGGCTCAGGTCATGATCTCACGGCTTGTGGGTTCGAGCCCTGCATGGGGCTCTGTGCTGACAGCTGGGAGCCTGGAGCCTGTTTTGGATTGTCTCCCTCTCTCTCTCTGCCCCTCCCCCGCTCACACTCTGTCTCTGTCTCTCTCTCAAAATAAACATAATAAAAAATTTCATTAAAAAAAAGAAAATTAAACTTTTGGGCATTTCACTTCCTTGCTCAAAAATCTCCTTGAAGTTCCTCATGCCCAGATTGCTCAGCCCGGCTTCCAAGGCTGACCAGGGCAGTGGATCCACCATGGAGCCCCATGGAGATTACTCAAAAATAAAATAAAAAAGAAACAGACTGACCTGATGCCCTCATCAGGGTCCTTAAGTGAATCGGTCCCTTATGATAATAAGATAATCTCCTCCCTTATGATACATAAGATGACCTCCTCGCTCTTTCTTTTACTTTCAATGTTGAGGTGATGTCATTGTTTGTCTATTACAAGGTTTCGTTAATTTAGTTAACATGTATAAAAACAGTTCTTCGGTGGTGGAATCTTTACAATGTGATGAGAATCTGTGGTACTGCAGAGATTAACTGGTGATCTCTTCCTAAAAGACCAGTCTCCAAACTTGCTGACCTTTTCTGCGCTGAGGAGTGGTGGTCAACAGCACACTGCTCAGTGTGCTTTATTTATTTATTTTTTTTCAACGTTTTTTTATTTATTTTTGGGACAGAGAGAGACAGAGCATGAACGGGGGAGGGGCAGAGAGAGAGGGAGACACAGAATCGGAAACAGGCTCCAGGCTCCGAGCCATCGGCCCAGAGCCTGACGCGGGGCTCGAACTCACGGACCGCGAGATCGTGACCTGGCTGAAGTCGGACGCTTAACCGACTGCGCCACCCAGGCGCCCCCTCAGTGTGCTTTATAAGTTTACTATAGTTTCTTTTTAAAGTTCTATTTTCTTGTGTTGTAACACATATATGAGTACACACATGGAGAAATAAATATATTGAGGCTGTGCACTTGATTCACTTTTACTGTTAAGGATAGAGGATCCAAAGTCTCTAGACCAATGTTACCTACTTTGCTCAAGCTCATCTTTCTGACTTACTCTAATGCCTTCATCAATACTGCCACTTCTATGTCCATATGCATTTTATTTTAATTTTTTAGAGAGAAAGAGTGCAAGTGGGGGAGGAGGCAGAGGGAGAGACATGTTCAGCACGGAGCCTGATGCGGGGCTCAATCCCATGACTCTGGGACCATGACCTGGGCCAAAATCAAGAGTCAATGCTCAACCAGCTGAGCTACCCAGGTGCCCCTCCAATACGCATTTTAAACTCAACACTTCAAACTGAGCTCCTGATAGCCTCCCCCTGTCCAAATCCACTCTCTGCCAGCAGTCTTTCCCATCTCAGCAATCAGCAATGTCAAAGCCTGAAGTCTTGGTGTCCTCCGTCTGGAACCCTTTATCAGACCATCTGTCGGCAAATCCCACGGTGTTACCTGTGATCAGTTCCCTTCCCCCCACTCCTCAGCATCAATCTTCAGCATCTGTCCTAAGTTTACTCCTTTTGAGCCTATCTCAAGTGCCACTTCTTAGACATCTTATCTCCTGCAGCACCCAGCACAGATGTTGGCAAGCATGGATACTCAATGCTATTATTGTGTACTTACTTTTCAAATGAACTGAATACACAAGCAACTGACCTGAAGGACAGAAGCTAAAGCAGAAATTTGGAATCTCCTTTACTAATCACCTCCCTTTTGGATGCAGTGCTTAAGAGCCAATGTGGGCATCTCCTGGGTTCTCAAACTTTGGTTATATTGGAATCACCTGGGACACCTGATAAACATACAAAGGTGTAGGTACTACCCTCCCTTCAATGAACCTGGGTCTGGTCTGCATTAGCTTTCAGGTGATTCTGACACACACCAGTTTGAGAACCACCATCCTAGAAGATGCCTAAAAATAGCTTAGGTTAAGTACTCCCAGGCCAAGTGTTGCACAGTCACCACACCTGGGGTCAGGCCCAGTCCACCCACAGCAGGAAGGATCCTTCAAAAGAGTCCTTAAGAGGAAGCAGCGTGTTTAGGTTCTTAAAAGGAAGCTTGGTAGTTCAAAAGCCACTGACGGTGAGTGGAAGAGCTGCTTTTAATCCTCTGGCTAAATGACTGTGTAACAACCTTGGACCAGTTCCCTACCCTCGGTATCTCATTTTGTACTATGGAGTTAATAATTACACGTTATGTGTACGGATGCTACAGAAAGAACAAGGTTAGTACTATAGAAAGTTGCATACAAGCATAAATTACTTTCGGCCCTGCAGCCCGGGCTTCTCAACCCTGAAGGAATGCAGGGCAAGAACAGGTCCTCTTGAGGTCCGGAGGACGAGCTGGGGGACTCCCCCCACCACTTTCTCCCGGGCTTTCTTTTGGCACTTCCCGCACAGTAACCGGGCCGGCCCAGGGCGCCACAGCCGCGGGTCGGTACCGGGCCGCCCTGCGATCTAGGGCGGCCCCGGGGATCAGGGCTGCTCGCGAGCCCAGAACCCACGTGGCCCAGGCAGGGGACCCCCGCCTGCAGGCAGCCCCTCATCGGGCCTACCTGGGCTGAAGTGCTGAAGCTGCGGCGGAGAGCGGCGCCGGCAGGGCGGGCGAGGGCGGACAGCATGGCTGTAGCGGGAGGGGCGCGGACCGGCAGGCAAAGGAGCTGGCGGAGGCAAGTGACACCAACGACCTCCACGGTGTACAGGCCCTGCCGGCTCCGCTCCGCCCGGCCTCGCGAGAATGACCCGGCTTCCGGCCCCGCCCTCCGCCCCCCAAATCTCGCGGTGTCACGTCCATCTCTGGGTTGTGGTGGAGAAGGACTGCGGGGGCTCGATTTCTGCGCGCAGGAAGCGCCGTCAGGGCAGGGTCGTAGCGCGTGAAGCGTTCCGTGCGGCCGGTGGTGGAGCCGCGGTCGCGAGTGGGAGGGAGAGTTCTCACCAGAGCGGTGGAAGAGGTCGAGATTTAGACTGGAAGAGCCTTAGAGGAGCCATTTTACAGGTGGGGCTCCAGACAAAGGCCCTGACAGGGAGACAGGTCGAGGTCGCGCTGCAGGCCCGGCGGAGGGGGTGCGGTCCGGGCCCTAGACCTCAGCCCAGACCACCCAGCCTGCTCCGGGAGGCCTCAGGGCCTCCGAGCTCTGGAAAGCTCTGGAAGAGAAAAGGGGAGAGGAGGTTGAGCCCTGGGGGTGGGGTGGGAGAATGGGGTCCCCTCTCATCAGTCACTTCGATGCACCCCTCCTTCCCCCGGGTCACGTACACGTACCGCCCACCCACCAGTACCCTAGTCCTTGGAGGTGCACAGGACCCTCTGTTAGGGTTCAGAGAGCTTTACAAACACCACCACTGAGAATGGCGGACACAGCACTGCTGGGCGAGGCACTGTTATAGTTTCAGGAAAGCAGCCCCGTGTTGCAGAGGAGGAAACTGGTATCTAGGTGGTAACTTGCACGGTCACCCGATCCCTACTCCTCAGGTCTACCCAGCCATGCTGTGAACACGGCCACATTGTTTCTGCTTTAGGTACGGAGAAACTGTCGCTTGACACCCAGCTATAAGGGGATTTGTTTGGAGTTTATCCAGACAGGAAGTAAAGCTGTGGTTCTTGCTCACAAGGAACTTATCACTTACATTTATAAGCTGAATTATAGAAGCTTCCTTTCCCCCCAACTGTTTCCTGGGTACACAGAGAGTTCCTTGCCCTCAGCCAAGGGGTGGGGGTGGGGGGCAGATAGAGGTGCAGCAGGTTGTTGGTTTAACAAGATCCGCCCATTTTCTTGCGTTCAGGGAGCTGAGTCTAGCGGGAGAGAGGGGCAAATTGCAGGCAGCATGATATGGGCCACACTAGGAGAGTTACGAGGTCCGATGAGAACAGGAGGTGCATCCAACCCTGCAACAAGCTGAGACGTTCCGGAGGGAGTTACTCAGTGGGACCATTCGACTCTAGAGAAGAGAGAGAGCCCTGCCTGGCTGTGGGGGTGCAAGTGTTTGAGTTGAGGAAGAAGAGTCCAAAGTAAAACCTGGGGCTAGGAAAGCCCAAGTCTACAGATGGTGACTAGATCCTCTCTGTTGGAGTGGGGACCTGCAGACGAGCAGTGTATCTTACCACCAACTGTTCTCTGGTTAATTATTTACCCCTCTATTTTACCACTAGAACCGAGACTACCTTGTGGTCAGGTACATCTCTCATCCCTGAGCCTTTACCGTCCAGCAGACTGAGCATAGATCTCTGAATTTTGGAAGAGTTGAATAGCTTTAGATAAGGCTGAGAAAAGCGGGTTGCAAAACAAATGAACAAACATTGTGCAGGAGCAACGAATGTTAGCTGAGAAGTTTATATTTTATTCCTTAGGCAGCAAGTGTTTATGATGATGCCACTGGCACTATGGGGGAAGATTGGACTGACCTTAACATGCCAAGGATTCGGATGGCAAGATCTGGAGGGCAGGGAAATTGTTTGGGAGGCTATCCTAGGAGATGTTAAAGATCTGAGTTACGGTGGCCATAGACACGGAGGGAGTGGGGCCAATGAGGGAGAAGTCTCCAGGGAAAAATTGATTAGTTTGCGGGTTTAAGAAATGAAAGATGGGGGCACCTGGGTGGTTCAGTCAGTTAAGCATCCAACTCTTGATTTTTGGCTCAGGCCATGATCTCATGGTTCGTGGGATCGAGCCCCACATCGGGCTCTGCACTGATAGCATGGAGCCCCCTTGGGATTCTCTCTGCCCCTCCCAGTGCGTGTGCACCTTCTCGCTCCCTCTCTCCCTTTATATATATATATACATATATACATATATATATTATATATATATGTATATATGTATATATATAATTATATATACATATACATATTCATATACATATATATAATATATATATTTTTTTAAAAAAGGAATGAAAGAAATGTGGAAGATCAGACTGAGAAGTATATAAGTACAGAAATGGGATTTGGGGGTTATGTGGAAGGAGAGCTGGCTAGAGAGGCAGAAAATAGCTCCATTTTAGTTGGGTTGAATTAGAAGTGATGGTGATTTGTCCACATAGAAATATCGGTGGACAGGTTGGGAGTTACTCCAACATGAAATGTGGGATTGAAACCCATGAGAGAGGCCAGGGCCAAAGGCATCCCTGTAGAGGGGAGAGAGAGGTGAGGCCCTGAGAAAAATGTGAATCATGGAGTCTCACACTCCTACAACTGGGCTACACCCTCCCTCTCCTTGCCAAGTTGTCTACTCGGGCCATCCCAAGCAACTTGACTGTTAGAAAAGCCAGCCTCGCATTCAGTTCATAGCTGCTTCCCTTCAAATCCCAAGATTGCTCATAACAGCATTAACAGCTGCTGTATTAAACGGCGTGTCTCTGCTGTCCTTTGCATGTGTGACTGTTACACTGAACATGCAGGGCCTCGTCCAGAAAGCCTACTGCAGTCCTGAAACAGCTTTGTTGTCGTCCCCATGCTTGCTTTATTTCTTTGCTTGCTCTCGGATCACCCCAGTCATCGAAACAGACTTCGCGCAATAGCCATAATGTCCCGTTTACATTAGTAGTCAAAACAAGCGAATTCAGTGTCCAAGCCTCTCCTCTTCCTCTCTTAAGCTTGCTTTAGGCTCCCACCCTTGGAGGGGAGAGTGCTTGACTTCTCCCATTTCTCCCATCTTGCTTCCTCACACCCCCACCTCCCCTGAAAGACTGTGGCTTCAGACTGCAGTTGTAGGAGTAGAGGTAGGGGCAGGAAAGGTCCCTGTGTCATCTGGTATTAGTATTCTCTGAGCTTGACAGGAGTTTGTAGCTGATTATCTTCCATGTGGTGCTTGTGTGGGTCTCTAGCTGCAGTTCCTTTGACCTAAGTGGTTATGCCTCAGTCTTGCTTTCAGTTGTTCTTCAGCCCCTGGTTTCTGGAATTCCCTACTACCTGCAGTTGGCCCATTGTGCCTCCAAGTGGTCATCTTGGTCAAAGTCCCTTTATGATGGCTTCTAGCTGGCCTTCTCTCTTGCCCACATTTTATCTATAGGAAACACACATCCTTTGCCCCAAAAAATCCTGGAGTGGAAGTTGGGTGAGCGCAAGGCATTTCAAATGCATCTGGCTCTCCTTGCTTTGCTAACAGCTAGCCAACCTCAGACTTTTCCGGGCTGGGGCCCGGCACCTGCCTCTCTGCCTGCACTAGCTTCAAAGGGCATAGGCCAAGCTATTCTAGGGATTTTCTTTCTGGCTTTATGAATTGTTTCAAGAAAGCTCAGGCTTGTGAATTTTGGAATTCAGAAAGATGCTAATGGAGGAGGGGGGAGAACTCTGAGATCCTGAAAGGAGAGAAAGATTAAGTGGGAGAGGATAAAGTCAGAGGATTCCAGGAGAAAGCATGTAGCCTCCCCCCCCACCCTGCCCCCAACGGAGATTGGCGGGGGGGGGGGGGCGGGGGGGTGCAGCTGGCTGAGAAGGGCTGTTCACACCTAGTAGCCTTAACTTTCCCAGGCAAGAAATAGGAAATGAGAGAATATGCTCCATGGGGACCCCAGGAGGGTTGAGGAGGTTTGGATAACAGTTATAGCAACTGGGAAAATTCTGGGCAAATGAATAGTGAGAAAGGGATTAGTTGACAGCTGTGGAGGCCAAGCTGAATTCTGCAGTGTGTACTTCTGTGTGTCCAAGTCCACATGGTTTCCACAGCCCAGACCCTAGACCAAGGTCACCAATGTACAAGTGGGTCTGCATACACTCCTATCCACACATACACACCTGCGTATTCATATCTTTGAACACACAAACGTGAATCTACAAGGGGGATTTATTGTTGTATGGTTTGTATATGATACAGATCTTAAGTGTTCAGTTGACTGTTTTTTACTATTTACACCCTTAATCGCCACCCCCCAACACAATCTATAAAACATTTTCACTATTCCAGAAAGTTCCTTCATGCTCCTTTACATCAGTCCCCCCAAGACTGTTGCTTCTGTCACCATAGTTTCATTTTGTCTGTTCTTCATTGTATGTTTTTATATATGATATGCAAATATGTTGACACCCCCCCCTTGCCCTACCCCTCACGTACACAAGCCATCCACATCCACATATACTGACCGTTTTGTGCCTTACAATAGGCTTAGACCATGGTCATGGGCAATCCTGTCTCTGCTATTAGCTGCTATATATGCTAACCTATATATATGTTGGGTACATATCCCATATGAATGTATGTGCAGTATATGTGCTAACCTATCTTCAACACTAAAATCGTACCTCAAGTGAAGTATTTTTTTTTTCAAAAAATGGTAAGTTTATTTATTTATTTTGAGAGAGAGTGTGAGCAGGGGAGGGGCAGAGAGAGAGGGAGAGAGAGAATCTCAAGCAGACTCTGCACCACCGGCACAGAGCCAGATGCAGGGCTAGAACTCCTGAACCGTGAGATCATGACCTAAGCAGAAACCAAGAGTCGGACGCTTAACCCACTGAGCCACCCAGGCTCCCCTCAAGTGAAGTATTTTCAATCTCTCCTTTCAGATCCTTGGAGCTAAAAGAAAAAGTTAGAAAGGTGGTAATCATTCCACATTGCATGGGAGTTTATTTTTCTCTAGGTGCTCTTGGATGTTTTAAAACGGAACTGTATCGGGATAAATAGCTTTAACTTAGCTGTGGCTCATGTCTGCCAGAAGTCAAAGGACTTGGCTTCCAAGACCTGTTCCAGCCGAACACGTAGGAGGTGGTGGGCCAGCAGCAGCACGGCAGCAAGAAGCACCGGCAAGGAGCTCCCAAGAGCTCCCAAGAGCTGAGAGTCGCCAACGGTGGCCGATCTGAGTCAGGAGCAGAGCCTTCCGTCTCCCAGGTCAGCCAGAGGTCAGGGAAGTAGGAGCAGTGCCCAGTCCAGAGCCTGGTCAGGGCCGAGGACCCGTGCCAGAGGAGCAGAAAGGGAGGCCTAAGCCTGATCAAGGAGCAGAGGAGAGGCAAGTGCTGGTGGCCGAGTGGGAGGAGAAGAGACCAGATGTCATGGTCACAGCCTTTGGGAGACTGTGTTGCAGTTCACCAGCCCCTACCTCTGACGGGTGAATTGCCTGCAAGACCTGTCACTCTCAGGACTAGTAGGGTACCTCTCAGGTGTGTAGTGTACCTAGGTGTGGGGACATGGGAGTGAAGGCAAGGTTGAAGGCAAGGGATGGGGATGTGTGCGGCTGGGTCTGGGCCCCTGGCCCATACCTGTTGCTTCCAAAATACAGAGATTCTGGCCATTGCTAACAGTAGGACCTGGTGCGCCTCTGATTTCGAGACCACTCGGGTAGCCTCCACAACCCCGTGGTGCTACAGCCTGGTGCTATGTGCTCTAGTTTTGTCAAGGGGCAGGCTGTGATTGAGGAAAGGCTATACCAGATCCTTGGGGATATTGACTCTACAGCAACACCAAAGGCTCCCTCTACTTACAAACTTGGCTAGCTCCTGCTTCGCTCCTTGGCCTGAGATTCTCTGAATGGTGCTCTGTGTCTACTGGATTTGGAGCTGTCAGAGGCTCCTAGGTGAAATTGAAAGGAGAGAGAGGGTAGGAGTGAAGGAATTTCTGTTTCCTAAGCTCCTGCTCCACACCAGGGCCAGTGCTGGGCAATTTATGTCTGTCGTTTCAACGTCACATTCCTATAGCCTTTCCAGTGTAATCCTGTGTAAACTGCTTCAGTTTATAGGTGATAGTTATAGTGTTAAAGCCTGTTCCTGTATTTAAGCCTTGGTCATCCTGGCACAGCCTCTGCTTCACACAGAGAACCAGGGCATAGTGGGGTTAGCTGTGGACCCTGAGTCCTATCTGTGCAGTCCTCTGGTTCCTGCTTAGTCCGAGCCAGGAACCCCCAGTAAAGCTTATGGGCTGGCTTCTCCAGGAGCATGGAGCATTGCCTCTTCTCCACCGGAAGCCCATCAGTTGTGTCCACCCAGACTGTGTGAGGCCAAGAGTTGACCAAACTCTGTCCTGAAGGTCCTTTGAGAAGCCTGACGTGAGGCCCAGCCTCTGTCTGCGATGCCATCAGCCAGAATGGAAGTCCTTGTGTACCCAAAGGATCTGGTACGGCCTTTCCTCAAGCACAGGGAGGCAAGAAGGGCTGGGTCTGGCTAGTTTCCAGCTTCATCTCAGGCTGTGTCAACCCCTAATGAAACATCCCTTCCTAACTGGCAGTTTTCCCCGAATATAGACCTTGTGTCCTCACTGGAGTGGAGTTTACCAGCCCAATTGCGTCCAGACAGCTCTGGGCCGACAGAGCTGCACACACGCCTGGTTCGGAGAGAGGCCAGGCCTTTACAGTGAAGGGTGAAGAACTTCCCTACTGGTGGGTGTGTAATGTGCAAGTGTTTTGGGGTGGCTCTGCTTGCCACCCACAAAGCCATGTGGGTTTCCCAAACTGGTCAATTCACAGGAAGATTGGTCTCTCTGACCCCCTGAAGCCAGCTTCCTCTGGCCACTCTTCCCATCTGCCTGCCCCGTTCCCCTGCAAAACCCATCACACTGACCCCCACCCCCAAAGTCTCAAAAAGAGCCTATCTCTATCTCTGCTGAAAGAGTCCACAGGGGGATGTCCTAAACTTGCCATTTTGGCACTAGTGTTTTGAACAGGCCATTAGGAAAAGGATGCTTGATAGAAATAATCATAGTCAATGCTGCTAGGATAAACATCTGACTGGGGGATCAAACCCTTATTGTAAAAATCACACAGAAAAAAAAGGCTTGATCTTGGGGAAACTAATTTTGGCTAAACAAAATTGAAAAAAATCAGAATTAGTTAACGATGAAATGAAATCAAGGAATTCAGTCCGCTTTGGTGAACTCACCAAAGGAAACTCACAAAGGAAACTCACAAAGGAAAATACTTTTGGTGGAACTCACAAAGGAAAATACTTTTGGCAAAAACTTGCCAACATTAGTTTAATGGTCTGTGTAAAAGCTCAAAATGTCAAAATATTCTCAGGGCCCAACAGCCGAGCCAAGAGCATTGTCAACCTTGTAGAGGTGGGAGCAGCACTAAAAGAAATGGAAAGCCTTCCACCTGCCCGGGCTAGCAGTGCCCGTGATCTTAGCTCACAGGGCTGCGTCCTCTTTCAGAACTGTGCTGTTTAGGGGCAGGGGTGATAGTGGCAGTTGGTTAAGCGTTCGACTTCAGCTCAGGTCACAATCTCCTGGTTCGTGAGTTTGAGTTCTACATCTGGCTCTCTGCTGTCAGCACAGAGCCCGCTTTGGACCCTCTCTCCCCCCTGTCTCTCTCTGCCCCTCCTCTGCTCATGCTCTCCTCTCTCAAAAATAAACATTAAAAAACCCCACAAAACTGTGCTGTTAGGTTCAGGAGCCGTTCTTATCCCTCTCATACTTTATCAGCAGATGAGGGCAGTTCTCGCTTGACCAGGGAGAGTTCTCCCTTGGGGAAGGAGAGAACTCTGGAGGAGTTGATCCCTGGGGCTGGGTTTTCACCTGGATGCCACTAGTGAACCCGGGCTTTCAGAGGCAGAGGATCTGGGATGTGACTGGGGGTGGGAGTGGGGAGGTCCTTAGGCGCGTCTGTGTGGCCTCAAGTCAAGATGGCCCCATTGACGAAGGCAGGAATGGTGACTATTCATCCAACGTGTGCTTATTGAGCACCATTCACCAAAAATCGTGGGCACTGGGTGAGGATACAGTGAACAAAAGGGCAAGGTCCCTGCCCTTTGTTGTATGTATGCCCCGCACATTCCCAGAGGATAAGATTGGTGGTAAAGCAAGCAAACCGATGAGTGCATTGTGTCGAATGGTGGCAGTGAGGTGAAGACGAAGACACCCGTAGTTTGACAAGATCACCCTGAGTGCCATGTAAAGATGAGATCATAGGGAGAAAGCAAGAAGCCAGAAGCTCAGTTGGGAAGTATGGCATCACCAGGAGAGAGATGATAGTACCCTGGTGTAGAAGGTTAGCTCTGGAGCTGGAGCAAAGTGGATGGGTTTGAAGTATGTTTAAGTACTAGAGCTGATAGATTGGATGTGAGGGGCCGGGGGAAAGAGGGATTCGGGGTATGGACTTGAATAGCTAGGTGGATAATGGTGCTGTCTTTTGAGGCTGAGGAAACTAAAAGAGAGGTATTGGAGGTAGGGGCACGTGTGAATTAAAAGTTGTTTTGGCCATGTTATGTTTGAGAGGCCCAATGAGGCATCCAGGTGGGTCGAGCTCAATGGAGAGGTCAAGCAGGACTACGATTTGGGACTCATTGGTTTATAAATGGTATTCAAATCACTTAGACTCTAGATCTTTTTTTTTTTTTTCTTTAGTTGCTTTTTTAACATTTATTTATTTTTTTAATTTTTATTTATTTTTAATTTTTTTTAACGTTTATTTATTTTTTTGAGACAGAGAGAGACAGAGCATGAACAGGGGAGGGTCAGAGAGAGGGAGACACAGAATCTGAAACAGGCTCCAGGCTCTGAGCGGTCAGCACAGAGCCCGACGCGGGGCTTGAACTCACGGACCGAGAGATCATGACCTGAGCCGAAGTCGGCCGCTTAACCGACTGAGCCACCCAGGCGCCCCTTAACATTTATTTTAAAGAGACAGAGAGAGACAGCATGAGTGGGGGAGGGGCAGAGAGAGGGAGACACATAATCCAAAACAGGCTCCAGGCTCTGAGCTGTCAACACAGAGCCCGACCTGGGACTCAAACCCATGGACCTTGACATCATGACCTGAGCCAAAGTCAGACACTTAACCGACTGAACCCCCAGGCACCCCTAGGCTCTAGATCTTCTAGTAGTGGTTCTCAAGTAGCAGTGACTTGCCCTCTTCTTTCAGGGGACATTTGGCAACATCCAGAAACAGTTTGGGTTGTTTACAACTGGGTGGGGAGGGCTTTGCTACTGACATCTACGGGGTGGAGGCCAGGGATGCTGCTAAACATCCTGCAATGCACAGGTCAGCCCCCCACAGCACAGAATTATCTGGCCTCGAATGTCAATGTCAATGGTGCTGAGGTTGAGAGCCCTGTCCTACAGAGAGAGTGTAGACAGAGAAGGAAAGAGATGACTGCCTAAGGACTTTTTTTTTTTAAATATATCTTAAAAAATTTTTTTTTTTAATGTTTTGAGAGAGAGAGACGGAGCGTGAGCCAGGGAGGTCAGAGAAGGAGGGAGACACAGAATCCAAAGCAGGCTCCAGGATATAAGCTGTCAGCACAGAGCCTGACGCAGGGCTCCAGCTTGTGAACTGTGAGATCATGACCGGATGTATCTAAATATCTTTTTATTTTCATTTTGTTTCTCCCCTACTTGTGCTCTCTCTCTTAAAATAAACAGAGAGAGAGGGAGAGAGAGAGAATCCCAAGCAGGCTCCTCAGTGTCAAGTGCAGAGCCCAATGAGGGGTTCCAGCTCCTGAAGTGTGAGATCATGGTGACCTGAGCGGAAACCAGGAGTTGAAAACTTAACTGACTGAGCCACCCAGGAGCCCCGTGGACTTTCTTAACAGGAGGAGGTAGAGCCTCCCACCCAGAAGACCAAGTAGCAACAAACAGTGGGAGAAGAGAAGCCTGGGGAGGGGAGTGTTCTGAGAGTAGAGAGTATTGGGAGGGAGGGGTGCTGAACTGGGTTAAGTGCTAAGAGGCTCCATCCTTTGAGCCCAGGGAGAAGTGATTAATGGCTGAGGCAAGGTGGACATTGTTGATGGCCTTGATAAGAACAATTCCTACGGTTCGATGGGCTCCAGGGGAGAAGATTGCATTTCTTCCCTGTTCAGAATGTCTCACATGTGTAATTTCATTAATCCACACACAATAGGGAGGTGCTATTATCTTGGTTTTTACAGAAGTGGCAATATTACTAATAGCCCTGTTTTATAGAGGTAGAAACTGAGGCGCAGAGAGACTAATTACTCCCCCCTGATCAGGCAGCCGACAGTAAGCGGCACAGCCAGGATTTGGACCTAGAGAGTCTGGAAGCGAGGAAGTGGAGGGAGTGAGACGTCTCTCTGTAGAGAACAGAGATGGGTACCGAGGATGTTTGCCTGCTGATAGGAATGATCCATGTGGAGGCTGAAATTGGTGATGTTGGAGGGGAGGCTGAGGACCAAAGTCTGACTTAGTGGGAAGGATCCAGGGCCCATGGTGAGGGGGGTGGCCTTTCCCAAGAGCGTTCTACTGGTTACTCTGAAGTGGGTCCTAACTGTCCTGAGCAAGATTATCCCTAGGCTCAACTTCTCTCCCACATGCCCCCTGCTGGCCGCCAGAGGCCTGCTGGCTAACTCTTTGTAGCCCCCACCCCTGCTAACAGGTAGCCTCCCTGTACAAGTGGCTGCACAGGCCCAACCTTTCCCCCTCCATGTTCTTGGGGCAAAAGAGCCCAGCCCAGCCCGGGCGGGCAGTTCTGTCAGTACACATCAGCGATTCTCCACCCAACGCTGGCCTCCGTGATCTTTGTCCTAAGTCTACAAGGCCCCTCCGCAGGGTCATGGCTTATCTCTCTCTACCTGCTGTCACACCAGCCTCCTTTGGACTCTGTCAAGTACTGAATGTTCTTCCCTTCCTCACCCTCTCTCCCTTCTCTGCCTGGCTAAGTCTTGCATAGCCACCTGGTTCAGCCTAGCAGTCGCATCTCAGCCCTTTCTGTCTGCTCCAGCCAGATGAGGCCCTCCTGTTGGCTTGTCCTCCAACACTGCATGCTGACTCTTGTAGTGCTTTTCCTGTTTATAATGTGGTTTTTGGCTCAATGTCTGTATTCCATGCTAGGCTGTAACCTTCATGAGGGTAGTCTGTTTCACCAGTTATTTCCAGTGCCTGGTATACAGTAGGTGCTCAGTAATGAAATGAAAGAAGAAAGGAATCGGTGACTGTATTACAGCCTACTGTGTATTTCTCTGGCTCAGATACGCTGTGTACAATACTTGATTTTCTGTGATGCACATGTTACTACAAATTTTTGAAGCTTTCCGGATCACCTTCATGATTATTTTCATCTTTGTTTGAAGGTGTGTTAAAGAGTTTAATCCAGTATCTTTGGGCATTCATTTAAAATGGAAAGAAGGGGGCGCCTGGGTGGCGCAGTCGGTTAAGCGTCAGGCTTTGGCTCAGGTCATGATCTCACAGTTCGTGAGTTCGAGCCCCACCTTGGGCTCTGTGCTGACAGCTCAGAGCCTGGAGCCTGCTTTCGTTTCTGTGTCTCCCTCTCTCTGCCCCTCCCCAGCTTGCACTCTCTCTCTTAAAAATAAACATTAAAAATTAAAATATATATATAAAAAATAAAATGGAAAGAGGCACTAGTCCACTAGGCTCCATGCTGAGCATTGATCCTGCTTAAGGTTCTGTCTTCCCCTCCCTCCCCCCCTCTTTCTCCCTCCCTCTCCCTCTCCCCCCTGCTCGCTCTTGCGCTTTTTCTCACTCTAAAGTAAATAAATAAAATAAAGAGGTACTAAGCTTATACATTATTGATTCTTCCCAGTAGGATGGCTGGTTTGGTTTTGTGCGAACCAACAGAGCTTTACAACATCTTGAATCAGGTCACAAAACTGTCGCGACTGACTGAACCCAACTATCTCTGCCTATTGGGTAAGTGCTTTAAAAATATGATTTTTGGTGAATCAACAAATCTATGGGGATGAGGGAATAAATGACTTTAGAAAACCTTTAGATTCCTTCGACATAGCTTAAAATGATGCTACTAATTGTCACATGACTTGGAAATCATTCCGGGTTAGGTCTAGAAGTTCTTGGAAGACCTGTGTTCTTGTCAAGTGAAACATTTCAAACATCCAGCAAATACGTAGTGATGCTGACAAATGCCCATGTACCCACCACTCAGATTCAGCGTACATAACGTTAACATAGATGTACCCCTCTATCGTACCCCATCCTGATCCCATCGCTTCTCCTCCCCAAAGATGATCGGTTCTGTATTTTTACATTTTTACTATATATGCAGACATCCTGAAATAACGTGTGGCTTGATCATTTATACAAATTGTACCGTAATGTACAATCATTCTGCAGCTTGCTTTTTCTTAGAATTTTTGAGATCTGCCCCCCTCCACCCCTGCCCCATGTCTAAATGTGAAGATCTGTTTTAACTGTCAGGGTAGCGCCCATTGCTAATCAGTCGTGATGTGTTGCTTGCGTTGTTTCTATTGGTGAACAGTGCCTTGTGCAACTCTTATTCACGGGCAAGAATTTCTTCAGGGTATCTAACTAGAAATGGTATTGACAAGTTGCAGATTCCGCTTTCACTACATTATTGTCAAATTGCCTCCAAAAAGATGATCATTTTGCATTCCCATCATCAGTGTAAGACCCATACCTACCGACACCCGGTTTTGTCAGCCTGGAAAGTTTTTGCATTCTGATTGGTGTGAACTTGTGATTTTTTTTTTTCTCCCCCAATTAAAAAAATCACAATAAAATACACATAACATAAAATGCGCTGTTTTGGCCACTTTTAATTGTACAGTTCAGTGTATCAAATACGTTCATAATGTTGCACTGTATTATGCACACCACCATCCATCTCCATAACTCCTCATCCTGTAAACTCTAAAACTTATACCCATTGAACACTAACTCCCCATCCCTCCCATCCCTAATCCCCTGGAAATCCCCATTCTCCTTTCTGCCTCTGTGATTTTTTTTTAAATTTTTTTTTAACGTTTTATTTATTTTTGAGACAGGGAGAGACAGAGCATGAACGGGGGAGGGTCAGAGAGAGAGGGAGACACAGAATCTGAAACAGGCTCCAGGCTCCGAGCCATCAGCCCAGAGCCTGACGCGGGGCTCCAACTCACGGACAGTGAGATCGTGACCTGAGCCGAAGTCGGACGCTTAACCAACTGAGCCACCCAGGCGCCCCTCTGTGATTTTTAAAAAAATTTTTGAATGTTTTTTTAAATTTATTTTCGAAGGAGAGAGAGAGACAGAGCATGAGTAGGGGAAGAACAGAGAGAGAGGGAGACACAGAATCCGAAGCCAGGCTCCAGGCTCTGAGCTGTCAGCACAGAGCCCAATGCAGGGCTAGAACCCACAAACTGTGAGATCATGACCTGAGCCGAAGTCAGACGCTTAACCGACTGAGCCACCCAGGCGCCCCATCTGCCTCTATGATTTTTGACCATTGCAGGTCATGTAAGTGGAGCCATACAGTATTTGTGTTTTGCAACCGGCTTATTTCACTGAGCATCATCACATCATCCAGGTTCTTCATGTTGTAGCATATTGCAGAATTTTCCTAAGGCTGAATAATATTCCGTTGTATGTATATACCACATTTTGCTTATCCATTTATTTGTCAACAGACATTTGGGTTGCCTGCATGTTTTAGCTCTCGTGAATGATGATGATCATGGGTGTACAAATATTTCTGAGCCCCTGCTTTTATTTCTTTTGGGTATATAAGCCAGAAATGGAATTGTTGCATCATGTGGTGATTCTATTTTTAATTTTTTGAGAAATTGCCCCATTGTTTTCCACAGCAGCTGTGCCATTTTACATGAACACAAGGGTTTACAAATCTTTAATTCCTCCACGTTATTGTCAACACTTGTTATTTTCTGGGTTTTTTTTGGGGGGGGGGTAGTAATCATTCTAAGAGGAGGGAGGTAGTATCTCCATATAATTCTGATTTGCATTTCCCTAATGATTAGTGATGTTGAGCATCTTTTCCATGTACTTATTGGCTATTTGTATATCTTCTTTGGAGAAATATGGGATCGAGTCCTTTGCCCATTTTTGAATCAGTTTTTTTTTCTTTTTTTTTACTTTTGAGTTTTATCAGTTATATACATATTCTGGATATTAATACCTTATCAAATTTAACAGTCATGAAGTTCAGTTTGCCTATTTCTTTTTCATTTGTTGCCCATGCCTTTGGTGTCCTATCCAGGAAATCATTGCCAAATCCAATGTCATGAAGATTTGCCCTATGTTTTCTTCTTCAAGTTTATACTTTTAGGTCTTACATTTAGGTCTTTGATCCATTTTGAGCTAATTTGTGTATGTAGTGTTAGATAAAGGTCCAACTTCATTCTTTTGCATGAGGATATCCAATTTTCCCAGCACCATTTGTTGAAAAGACTGTCCCATTCTTAATCTCTTGAGATTCTGTATGAATTTTAGGATGTGTCTTCCTTCCTTCTTTCCTTCCTTCCTTCCTTCCTTCCTTCCTTCCTTCCTTCCATGTTTGTTTATTTTGGGGGGGGGGCGGGTAGGGGGGGGGGAAGATATAGTGCAGAGCCCGATGTGGGGCTTGATCTCATGAATCCTGAGACCATGACCTGAGCCAAAATCAGTCACCCACTTAACTAACTGAGCCACGCAGGCACCCTGGGTTTTTCTCTTTCTATAAAAAAAATCATTGGGAGTTTGATAGATAGTGAATTGAATCTATAGATTGTTTTGTATAGTATTGACATCTTAACAACATTGTTTCCCAGTTTATGAACATGGAGTGTTTTTCCACTAATTTGTCCTTTAATTTCTTTCAGCAACATTTTGTAGTTTTCCACGTACAAGTCTTTTGCCTCTTTGGTTAAATTAGTTCTTAAGTATTTTATTCCTTTTGACATAATTGAAAATGGAATTATTATTTTTTTTTTTAATTTTTTTTTTCAACGTTTTTTATTTATTTTTGGGACAGAGAGAGACAGAGCATGAACGGGGGAGGGGCAGAGAGAGAGGGAGACACAGAATCGGAAACAGGCTCCAGGCTCCGAGCCATCAGCCCAGAGCCTGACGCGGGGCTCGAACTCACGGACCGCGAGATCGTGACCTGGCTGAAGTCGGACGCTTAACCGACTGCGCCACCCAGGCGCCCCAAGGAATTATTAATTTCTTTGTCAGGTCGTTTATTGTGAGTGTATAGAAATACGACTGATTTTAGTGTGTTAACTTTATATCCTGAAGCTGTGATGAATTCATTTGTTGGTTCTAACAGGGTTTTTTTTTGTTTGTTTGTTTTGTTTTTTTTGGTCAGATCTTCAGGGTTTTTCAAATCTCATTGACTTTACAGTACAAAGAATATATTTTAATGTATGGAATTTTTAGAAGTTTATTTTTTTAGTAATTTCCGCAGTCACCACGGGTCTCAAATTGATGAACCCCAGATCAAGAGTCACTTGCTCCTCCAACTGAGTCAGAGAGGGAGACACAGAATCCGAAGCCAGGCTCCAGGCTCCAGGCTCCAGGTGCCCTTTAGGGTTTTTTTTGTTTTGTTTTGCTTTTTTTTTTTTTTTTTTGGTTTACACATATGAGATGATCTCATCTGCAAACTGAGTTGATTTTGCTTCTTCCTTTACAATTTAGATGCCCTCTATTTCCTTTTATTGCCTAATTGCTCTGGCTAGGGCTTCTAGTACTTTGTTGAATAAAAGTGGTGAAAGTCCACATCCTTGTGTTTTTCCTGACCTAGAGGAAATGTCTGTAGTCTTTCACCATCGAATATGACATTTGCTCCATTTTTTTTTTTTTAACATGTGGTTTTAGTATGTCGAGGTAGTTTCTTTTTATTCCTGGTTTGTTGCATGTCTTTCTTATGAGAGTGTACCACATTTTGTCAAATGCTTTTTCTCATCGGTTGGAATGATCATGTGGTTTCTTTCTTTCATTCTGTAGATGTGGTATATTACATTGACATTTTGGTATGTTGAACCATCCTTACATTCCAGAAATAAATCTCACTTGTTTACGGTATGTAATCCTTTTAATATGCGGCTAATATTTTTTTGGAGAATTTTTGCATCAGTGTTCATACTGGCCCGTAGGTTTTTTGTTTCTCTGTTTTTCTTGTAGTTTCTTTTGCTTTGGTATCAGGGTAACGTTGGCTTCATAGAATGACTTAGGAAGTGTTCTTTCCTCTTCAATTTTTTTGAAAAGTGAGAAGTATTGGGATTAGTTCTTCTTTACATACTCACCAGTGAATGCATCAGGTCCAGGGCTGATTTTTCTTTATTAAATAAATTATATTAAAAAAATTTTTTTTAGTTTATTTATTTTTCAGAGAGAGAGAGAGAGAGCATGCAAGCACAGGTGAGGGAGGGACAGAGAGAAGAGAAGGAGAGACAGAATCTCAAGCAGGCTCCATGCCATCAACACAGAGCCCAATGTGAGGCTCGTACTCACAAACCATGAGACCATGACCTGAGCTGAAACCAAGAGTTGGACGCTCAACTATCTACACCACCCAGGCACTCTAAATCAATATTTTAATAAACACATGAAATTCTTCTCCATGGGGATGAATAGATCTCTAGGTCAGGGATTTCAAAAGGTTTATCATCATCTTTTGAGACAATACACTGAATTCTGAAGTGTTAGATTGGTGAGAAGCGATGGATGAGATCTTTTCTGGGATCTGCTTTTGGTCAGAAATGGGAAAGACCCTTCAGAGTAGTGGACTTGGGGAGAGTACAGACCAGGGAAAAGCCTCAGTGCATGTACTGTACCTGGCTTATAATTCTGCTTTGGGTCAACTCTACCAGTATAAGAATATACATGTGGAATATAATAATATTGAATATAGTTTAAACTCTCCTCTATGAATATATGTCCTGTATAGATCCAGCCTGATAATTAGAGTGGTTGAGTGGTCTATGCAACGCTTCTTCTTCTTCTTCTTCTTTTTTTTTTTTTTTTTGGTCAGGAGAGTTTTAAATTTTTTTTTTAGAGAGCACAAGCAGGGAATAAGGAAAGGGGGAAATGGAGCCTAAACTGAGCATGGAACCTGTTGCCAGACTTGATCCCACGACCCTGGCATCATGACCTGAGCGGAAATCAAGAGTCTGATGCTTGAGTGCCTGGGTTGGTCAAGCATCCAACTTTGGCTCAGGTCATGATCTCATGGTTTGTGAGTTTGAGACCCACATTGGGCTCTCTGTTGTCAGCACAGAGACCGCTTTGATCCTCTGTCTCCCCCCCCCCCCCCATCCCTCCCCCTCTGGTTTTCTGTCTCTCTCCCCCGCCCCGATCCCTCCCCCTCTGATTTTTTGTCTCTCTCAAAAAGACCCTTCCCCCCCACCCCCATCAAAATAAATAAACTTAAAAACAAAAAAAAAAAAGCGA
>NC_064815.1:25190680-25207483 GCF_023721935.1 Panthera uncia | reverse complement strand
CCCTTCCCCCCCCCCCCCACCAAAAAAAAAAAACTTAAAAAAAAAAAAAAAAAAAGCGAGAGAGAGATGCTCAACCGAATGAGCCACCCAGGAGATTTTTGATCATTGATTCAATCTCCTTACTGGTTATAGGTCTACTCAGATTTTTTCCTTCTTTGTGATTTGGTCTTGGTAGGTTTGTGTTTCTAGGCATCTGTCAATTTCATTTAGGTTTTTTAATTTTTTGGCATATAATTGTTGATAGTACTCTTTTACAGTCTTCTTTATTTCTGTGGAATTGGTAGTAATGTCTCTACCTTGATTTTTGACTTTAGTAACTTGGATCTTCTCTCTTTTTCTTCTTCTTAGTCCATCTAGCTAAAGGTTTGTTGATTTTATTTTTCAAAGAGCCAACTCTTGGCTTCATGGATTTTTTTTTTTTAAGTCAGTGTCATCTGGGGCACATGTGATGAGGTCTATGCTGATTTAAATTTGTATCTGCACATATATGCACAATAGTTCCCAAAGCTAAAGACCACATGATTGTAGAAATTAAAAAAAATAAAATGGCCCTTCTCGGAAGATTAGAGCAACACATCCAATCCTCTTGTTTGTTCGTTCATTTTTAATTTTTTAAATGTTTGTTTATTTGGGGGGGGAAACAGCACGAGTAGGGGAGGGCAGAGAGAGAGGAGAGAGAGAATCCCAGGCAGGTTCCATGCTGTCAGCACAGAGCCCGATGTGGGGCTCGAACTCACGAAACCATGAGATCATGACCTGAGCTGAGATCAAGATCTGCTTAACCAACTGAGCCCCCCAGGCGTCTCCCAGTCCTCTTGTTAAGAAGCTATAACTGAACCCAGTTTGTCTGCCCGCCATGGCACAGCAAAGCCAATCCTACAGCGAGGAAAGGGTTTGAGAACAGCCAAATGACAGGAGGGCGAGCCTCAAATCTGCCTTCCTGAAGGGGAAGAGAACAAGTGTTTGATAATCCTAGGGGTTGGGATTTCATATGTATTGATGAAAAGGATGGGGAAACTTAAGACTGTTTATGAGGAAAGGTGGAGCATTCATATCACACAAATGTATGTTAACATATATCTCATGTTCACTTTACAGTGGACACAGCATTAAAATGAGGCAAAATTCAGGAGGTCGTCTTAGGGCAAAGAGAAGGGGCTCTGTGCATGCTCTGAGAGCGGGATGGGGTTTGGGGCTCTTATTTCCAGTCAGGAATGCAGGGCTTTGTATGTTCATCGGCTGGGACCCTATCAGTGACCTTGAGTCTAGGCTTCTGCAGAGACAGTAGTGGATTTGTTAGTGAGGTCTGGAAAAAAAAGCCATAGCTGATTAGGGAGAAACGGGTCTCTGAAAAACAAGCTTTAAATTTCCTGTTAGTTTCAGGGTGCCTGGGTGGCTCAATTGTTAAGCGACCAACTTTGGCTCAGGTCAGGATCTCACAGTTCGTGGGTCCAAGCCCCGCATCGGGCTCTGCACTGACAGCTTGGAGCCTGAAGCCTACTTCCTTTCTCTCTGCCCTTCCCTCTGCTTGCAGTCTGCCTCTCTCTCTCTCAAAAATTGATAAACATTAAAAAAAATTTTTTTTTCAATTTCCTGTTTCAACCTCATTAACCCTATGGAGCATGATTTCAAAGCCTTATCAAAAAACTGTAGCTTTGGGGTGCCTAACTGGTTCAGTTGGAACAGCATGCAGCTCTTGATCTCGGGGTCATGAGTTCAAGCCCCACATAGGGTGTAGAGAACACATAAATGAATAAATGAATAAATACTTTAAATGTCTTTCTTTTTTCCCCCGAGAGAATGTGTGAGCAGAGGAGAGGGACAGAGGGGGAGAGAGAGAATCTTAAACAGGCTCCGTGCTCAGTGCAGAGCCCAATGCAGGGTTCAATCCCAAGAACCTGAGATCATAATCTGAGTTGATATCAAGAGCCAGATGTTCACTTGACTGAGCCACCCAGGTACCCCACAAATATTTTTTTTCAGAGCTACTTTTTCCTTTGTTTAAGATTATTTACTTTATTTTTTATTTTTTATTTTATTTTATTTTTAATTTTTTTTAATGTTTTATTTATTTTTGAGACAGGGAGAGACAGAGCATGAACAGGGGAGGGTCAGAGAGAGGGAGACACAGAATCCAAAACAGGCTCCAGGGTCTGAGCGGTCAGCACAGAGCCCGATGCGGGGCTCGGACTCACAGACCAAGAGATCATGACCTGAGCCGAAGTCGGACGCTCAACTGACTGAGCCACCCAGGCGCCCCAGGATTATTTACTTTTTGAGAGAGTCAGCGTGTGAGTGGGGGAGGGTCAGAGAGCAAGGTTGAGAGAGAAACCCAAGCAGGCTTTGCATTATCAGCGCAGAGTCCAACACAGGGCTCGAACCCATGAACTGTGAGATCATGACCGGAGCCAAAATGAAGATTTGGACACCTAACTGACTGAGCTACCCAGGAGCACCTCTTTTTTTTTTTTTTTTTTTTTTTTTAAAGGGGGGGGTCAAAAAAAAGCTATTTTTTTTTTTTTTTTTTTAAGTTTTTTTATTTGGGTGCTTGGATGGCTCAGTCGAGCATCCGATTCTTGATTTCAGCTTGGGTCATGATCCCAGGGTCGTGGGATCGAGCCCCCATGGCACTAAGTGTGGAGCCTGCTTAACATTCTCTCTTCCTCTGCCCCTCTCCCCCACTAGTGCACTTGCTCTCTGTTTCTCTTTCTCTCTCTAAAATTGAAAAAAAATTACATGTTAAAACATCTTGAGCGGTGCTTGGGTGGCTCAGTCGGTTAGGCTTCCAACTTCGGCTCAGGTTATGATCTCATGGTTCATAGGTTCCAGCCCCGCATCGGGCTCTGTGCTGACAGCTCAGAGCCTGGAGCCTGCTTCAGATTCTGTGTCTCCCTCTATCTCTGCCCCTTCCCGGCTCGTGCTCTGTCTCTCTCTCTAAAAAATGAATAAACATTTAAAAAAATTAAAAAATAATCTTGAAACTGTCTTTTGAATTTATATTTACATTAGTTAAAAGAGATCCATCCATAAGACTACCTAGAATTAGGCTTATAATATATTCTAGTATTTCAAGTTTATGACTAGTTACTAAACATCAGTTTACAAATAACATGTTCAGTTTTTCAAATCTTTTTTTCCCCACTTTTCTTGAGAAATAATCAACATATATCACTGTGGGAGTTTAAGGCATACAGCATGATGGTTTGATTTGCATATATTGTGAAATTGTGATAGGTTTAGTTAACATCCATCATCTCTTATAAATACAATAAAAAGAATAGAGCATTTCTCCTTACAATGGGAACTCTTAGGATTCACTCTTAAGAACTTTCCCACAGGGGTGCCTGGCCAGTTCAGATGGGAGATCACATGACTCTTGATTTTGGGGTCGTAAATTTGAGCCCCATGTTGGGTGTAGAGATTACTTTAAAAAAATTCTTAAAAGAAAAAAAAAGTTTCCCACATATCCTACAGTAGTGTTAGCTACAGTCCTCATGTTGTACATCATAACATGTTCATTTTTTTGTGTTCCTTTTATCGAAAGGGAAAATTCTAGCTTCAGTCCTATCCAGTCAGGGAAAAACTGAGAAAATAAAAGATCCCAGCAGTTCCACATAAATATTACATTTGTCAAATGGAAGAACTCCCAACTGAACCAGATGTTCATATTATTAAGATACTTTCATTGACATAATTTTTTTAAATGTTTATTTTTGAGAGCGAGCGCAAGTGGGGGAGGGGCAGAGAGAGAGAGGGAGACAGAGGATCCGATTCTGGCTCCGTGCTGACAGCAGTGAGCCCAACGTGGGACTTGAACTCACGAACCATGAGATCATGACCTGAATGAAGTCAGATGCTCAACCGACTGAGCCACCTAGGCGCCCCTTGTCCTTTAAAAAAAAAAAAAATTTTTTTTTAAATCTGTATTTATTTTTGAGAGAGAGAGACAGAGAGAGAGAGAGACAGAGTGCAAGTGGGGGAGGAACACAGAGAGAGGGAGACACAGAATCTGAAGCAGGCTCCAGGCTCTGAGCTGTCAGCACAGAGCCTGACGTGGGGCTCGAACCCATGAACTGTGAGATCATGATCTGAGACGAAGTCGGATGCTTAACTGACTGAGCCACCCAGGCGCCCCTCCCCTTGTCTTTTTTTTAAAAAATGTTTATTTTTGAGAGTGAGAGAGTGAGTGCATGTGCATGAATGGGGGAGGGGCAGAGAGAGGGAGAGAAAGAGAATCCCAAGCAGGCTCCATGCTCAGTGAGGAGCCTGACGTGGGGTTTGATCCCATGACCCCAAGATCATGACCTGAGCCAAAATCAAGAGTCTGACACTTAACCCTCTGAGCCACCAAGGCGCCCTTCCTTTTGCCCTTTTTGATCTTTTTTAACCATGGGCATGATTTTTTTTGTTTCCTGAAAAGATCCCTCCAAAGGAATAATCAAATCATGTTTCTAGTAGAGAAAAATTTATCTAACTTTTCACAGTGATGGCATCTAGGACTTCTCCATGCCCTCTAGAAATGTCATATGTTTCAGGGGAAGAAAAACCTGAAAAGAAGAGAAGACCTGTTTCCCACTTGTGGGAACAGCCACTTGTGTTCCCAGCATGCCTCTGTTGTTTGGGTTTGCAGGACGAGAGCCTGATGTTTGGCCTCTGCAGAGAGCAGACCGTCTCCCTTCCTCACTGCTACTGGTGACCACGATTATAGATGCAAACACAGGCAGAAAGCCTCTTGGATCTCCAAGTGCGGGGATCTTAATTGCCTCATGGGCCCCGACGCTTTGCTTCAAATGCAGTGCTGCATTCTTCCCAAGGGCACACTTCCCACATTGGCTGTTTTGAAAGAGAGAGAGACAGACAGACAGACAGTGTGAGTGGGGGAGGGGCAGAGAGAGAGGGAGACATAGAATATGAAGGCTCAGGCTCTAGGCTCTGAGCTGTCAGCACGGAGCCCGTCGCGGGAGATCATGACCTGAGCCGAAGGCAGACGTTTAACCGACTGAGCCCCCCAGGCGCCCCTGCACATCCGTTTCTTTAGTCTCTGTTACTGATTTGTGAGTTCTGGTAGACCCTTGGATCATTAGGTATTTCCACAAGTCTTTTGTCTTTTGAAGTGTTATCCACCACCACCCCCGACCCCGGCTTTTACAGCCCATTGTTTTATATATATGCATGTGTGCGTCTATGTTGTATCTAGCAATCTTGATGTGCTATCCTGTTAGTCCTAATTATTTGCGGTTCTGTTAGATTTTCTTTCTTTTTAAGTTTATTTTGAGAGAGAGAGAAAGAGGAGGGGCAGAGAGAGAGAGAGAGAGAGAGAGAGAGAGAGAGAGAGAATCCTAAGCAGGCTCCACGCTGTCAGTGCAGAACCTGACATGGGGCTTGAACTTAAATCCCAAGACCGTGACCTGAGCCGAAACCAAGAGTCAGAGGCTTAGCCGACTGAGCCACCCAGGCGCCCCTGTGTTGGATTTTCTATGTAGACCACCATATTTATCTATGTATAATGGCAGTTTGATTTCTTCCTTTTAAGTTCTTATACATTTTACTTTTTTTTCCCCCCTTATCTCACTGCATTGCTGTGCCCTTGGCTCTCCCGTTTGGTGTTACAAGGGACCGTGACTGAGCGTTTTGTCTTTTTTCTGCCTTTACCAATTTGCTATGATATTTGCTGTAGCTATTTAGTAATTTTCCCCAACAGGTTAAAGAAGTTCTTACTACAGACTTCTTTCATGACATGAATTGAAACTTTTGTTGCCAAAGGTTCCAAACAGCCAAAGCAAAACCAGTGAATCACTGAAGTAATAACGAGTAAACATTTATTGTATACACACAGAAAAGACAGTTTGCAAACTGGAAACATTGAAACCAGACTGTGGGATAAGGCTCAGGGGTATGTTTGTTATAAAGCTGCATAGTGGGAAAATAGCATTTATTTTTCCACAGTGATTGGTCACAATATTACAATATTTTTTCAATTAAAATATTAAAACAATATTTATTTATTTTTGAGAGAGAGAGAGAGAGAGAGAGAGAGAGAGAGAGAGAGAGAGACAGAGTGTGAGCAGCCAAGGGGCAGAGAGAGAGAGAGGGAGACACAGAATCTGAAGCAGGCTCTAGGCTCTGAGCTGTCAGCACAGAGCGCAACGCGGGGCTGGGACCCACGAACCGCGAGATCATGACTCGAGCTAAAGTCAGACGCTTAACTGACTGAACCACCCAGGCGCCCCTTTAATACCTTAATGTGATTTTCTAGTATTACATAGTTCCTACTCCATCATCACATAGTGTGTGCACACTGTTAGATTTGGCTTATTATGATTTCTGATTTTCACATCTATATTAATGAGTGAAATGAGCTTACAGTTTACTCTGCTTAGTTTTGCTTGTTTTTAAACCATACAGACTGTGTATCTGACTTCTTTTGCTCAAGTTTATATTGTTAAGATTCACTCCTGGGACGCCTGTGTGGCTCAGTCTTTTGAGCGTCCAACTCTTGATTTGGGCTCAGGTCGTGATCTCACAGTCTTGGGATCAAGCTCCGCGGTGGGTTCCGCACTGGATGTGGAGCCTGCTTAAGATTTTCTCTTTCCCTCTGCTCCTCTTTCCCGCTCGCGTGCATTCTCTCTAAAAAAAACAAAACACAATATTCCCTAGTGATGTTACATTAGCTACATGTACTTGATTCATTTTTGTTGCTTGCACAGCACCACAGGTAAACAAAGCCAGACCCTAGTTAAAGAGGCAAGGACAGATTTTAGTCAATAATATACTGTTGCAATAGGAAGGAGTCCAGTGTGAACTGAACTCTGCTTTGGATTGCACAGAGGTCGCTGGGTGATTTAAGGGAGTGAGGGAGGCGGGTGGAGAGGGAGAGGGAATGTGGGGCTCAGGGGACTGGGGAAAGTGAAAAATTACAAGAAGCGGAGGGGGTGTGATCCCTGTGAAATCCATCTGGGTTTGCTGACTGGAGCTTATCAAAGTTAGATTCCTACCCTTCCCCAGAGGCTGGGAGACAGGGGCTCTACCTTCAGGTGTTGGCTGGGCAAACAGCAAGTTCTTTTGGTAACTTTGAGTTTTCTCAGGAAGGTGCTTTAAGGGAGGCTGGGGTCAGCCTAGGGATGTGGCCTTTTTTTAAAATGAAGATATGGTCACATGTCTGAGATGTTTTGTTTTATGTCTTCACTCATGGACTCACAAGCTCTTTATAAACTCTGGCTACAAGTCTTCTGTTATTTGTATCACAGATCTTTTTTCTCACTCTGTGGCTTGCCCTTTCACCTTCTTAATGTTGTATTTTGATGAAAAAAGATAGAAGTTCTTAATTTTAATACAATTAGGTTACCTGTATCTTTTGGTTTGTGCTTTCTTATGTCCTTTTTTTTTTTTTTTTTTTTTTAAATTTTAGAGTGGGCGCGCACAAGGCGGGGAGAGGGGCAGAGGGAGAGCCAGAGAATCCCAAGCAGGCTCCAGGCTCGGCTCAGCTCAGAGCCCAACACGGGGCTCGAACCCACAACCCTGGGATCGTGACTGGAGACAAAATCAAGAGTCAGACGCTCAACCGACTGAGTCACCCAGAAACCTCCCCCTTTTATGTCTTTTTAAAGAAATACTTTTAGAGTAATTTTAAGTTCATAGCAAAATTGGGCAGAAAGTAGAGATTTCTTGGGGCGCCTGTGGGGCTCAGTTAAGCGTCCAACTCCTGACCGCAGCTCAGGTGCTGATCTCACAGTTTGTGGGATCGCACCCAGTAGGGCTGTGCGCTGGCAGGGCGGAGCCTGCTTCAGATTCTTTCTTTCCCTCTCTCTTTGCCTCTCATGTGCATGTGCTCTCTCGAACATTTTATTTTATTTTTAAGGTCTTGCAAATCTTTTTTTTTTAAAAAAAAATATATATGTATATATATATTTAATCTTTATTTTTGAGAGAGAGAGAGAGACAGAGCATGAGCAGGGGAGGGGCAGAGAGAGAGGCAGACACAGAATCTGAAGCAGGCTCCACGTTCTGAGCTGTCAGCACAGAGCCCAATGTGGGGCTTGAACTGATGAGCCATTAGATCTAGACCTGAGCCGAAGTCAGACTCCCAATCGACTGAGCCACCCAGGCGCGCCTCAAGTAAACATTTTAAAAAGTAGAGATTTCCTAAATTCCCCGTCCCCCACCTAAACACAGCCTCTCCAACTGTCCTCATCCCCCACCAGAGTGGTGTGTGTGTTATTACTGATGAACCTACGCTGATATTCTGTTATCACCTAAAGCCCAGAGTTTACATTTAGTGTCGTACATTCTCTGGGTTTTGGCAAATGTATGACATATGTGCATCATTACAGGATCCTGGATTTCACTGCCCTAGAAATCCTGAGTGCTCTGTGTATTCATCCCTCCCTCCCCACTGACCCCTGGCAACCACCAATCTTTTTATGGTCTACACAGTTGTGTGTTTTCAGGGATGTCCTATACTTGGAAGCATACAATATATAGCCTTTTCAGACTGGCTTCTTTCACCTCTGCATGCATTTAACTTTCCTCCATGTCTCTTCCAGATTTGATAGCTGTGTGTGTGTGTGTGTGTGTGTGTGTGTGTGTGTGTACGTGTGTGTACATACGTCCAGGCACGCATGCTCAATAGTGTTCCATTGTCTGGATATATAAGGAAATCTTTGCTTTCAACTTCTGGCAGTTATGAAAAAGCTGCTATAAACATTTGTGGTTATAAACTTTTAACTAATTTGGGTAAATACCAAGGAGCACCATTAGCTTGTGAGAGTATGTTTAGTTTTGTTAGAAACTGCAAACTGTCTTCCAAAGTGAAGGGCCGTTCTGGTTTCTACCAGCATTTGGTGCTGTCTGTGTTTTGGATTTTTTTTTTTAATGTTTATTTTTGAGAGAGAGAGAGAGAGAGAGAAACAGAGCACAAGTTGGGGAGGGGCAGAGAGAGAGGGAGACGCAGAATCTGAAGCAGGCTCCAGGCTCTGAGCTGTCAGCACAGAGCCCAACACGGGGCTTGAACTCACAAGCCGTGAGATTATGACCTGAGCCAAAGTCGGACGCTTAATCAGCTGAACCACCCAGGCGCCCCAGGTTTTTGACATTCAAATAGACAAATAGGCGTGTAAGGGTATCTCACTGTTTCAATTTGCATTCCTTTGACATGATGTGGAGCATCTTTTTCTATGTTTATTTGCCACCTGCACATCTTCTTTGGTGTGCTGTGTCTGTTCATATCTTTTGCCCATTTTTAAATTGGGTTGTTTGTTGTTGAATTTAAGAATCATGTTTTGGGGGTTCCTGGCTGTCTCAGTCAGTAGAGCAAACGACTCATGATCTTGGGTTTGTGAGTTTGAGCCCCACGTTGGATGTAGAGATTACTTAAAGGATATTTTAGGGGCACTTGGGTGGCTCAGTCAGTTAGGCAGCTGACTCTTGATTTTGGCTCAGGTCATGATCTTACGTCATGAGTTTGAGCCCTGTGTCAGGCTCTGCACTGACAGTGCGGAGCCTGCTTAGATTCTCTTTCTGTCTCTGTCTCTCTCCCCCTCTCCTGCTCATGTGTGTTCTCTCTCTCAAAATACATAAACTTAAAAAAATAATATCTTAAAAAATGATGTTTTGGATAACAGTCCTTCTTAGAATTTATACATAAGACTCCATTCCTGTTCCACATTCCTCCCAACTTTGAGGGCATCAGTGTCATACCTTCTGCAGGGACATTTAGAACCTCAGTTCGTAGGTTTTAGAGTCTGAATTTGGGTCTCAAATTCCATGGAGCATTTTGGATGAGCTCACTCTGGCTTTGATTTTCCCCCTTCCCACTTTTTTGGACCTCAGAGAAAACTTCCCCTAAATCAAAGATACCAAGGCTCATTGCTTAAGGGGCTGTGTGGGTGTGGGTCTGATGGGGCAGGAGAGGCATGCAGGCAGCCTAGAATAGAGGAACTACAATTCCTGTCACCTCACTGTCCAAACAAACACACGTTGCAGATGGTGCAAGTACTCTAAGTAGTTTGGTCATATGCAAATACAGTTATTAAAAAACACTTTTCCTGGGGCCCCTTGGTGGCTCGGTCGGTTAAGCGTCCGACTTCGGCTCAGATCATGATCTCACTGCTTGTGTTCGAGCCCCGCGTTGAGCTCTGTGCTGACACACAGCTCCACAGCGTAGAGCCTGCTTTGGATTCTGTCTTTGTCTCTCTGCCCCTCCCCGGCTCAAGCTCTGTCTGTCTGTCTCTCTCAAATATAAATAAACATTTAAAGAGAATACTTTTCATGGGGTGCCTGGGTGGCTTAGTCGGTTGAACATCTGACCCTTGATTTTGGCTCAGGTCATGATCTCATGATTCGTGAGTTCATGTCTGGCATCACGCTCTGCACTGACAGTGTAGAGACTGCTTAAGATTCTCTCTCTCTCTCTCTCTCTCTCTCTCTCTCTCTCTGCTCCTCCCCTGCTTGTGCATGCACACTGTCTCTCTCAAAAATAAAAAATGTTAAAAAAAAAAAAAAAAAGACTTTTTCCCCTCCGGGCACCTGGGTGGCTCAGTTGGTTAAGTGTCCGACTTCAGCTCAGGTCATGATCTCACGCTTTGTGGGTGTGAGCCCGGCATCGGGCTCCCTGCCGAGAGTGTAGAGCCTGCTTCAGATCCTCTGCACCCCTCTCCCTCTGCCACTCTCCTTCCCCTGCACATGTGTGCTCTCTCTCAAAAACAAACATTAAAAAAAAAATACTTTTCCTTTCCAGATGTGCGTTCCAAATGGGAGTATGACGAGAGCCATGTGATTACAGCCCGTCGAGTGGAGAAGGTATAACCGGCAGAGTCAGAATGTGGGGCGGGCCTTCACTCAGGATTCGTCTCTGTCCTCCGTCATCCCGACCACATCCTCCACCCTTGACTTCCAAGTTCGTTCCTTCTTTCCCTGGTGTCTCCTCTGTCTGCCTGGTTCAGTTTCATTTTCGCCAGCTGCTGTGTGAAGACAACCCCTGGTTTGTCCTGGGTCTGCTTCAGATCTGTCCGTGTACCTTCTCGTTCAGAGATCTCACCCAGGCTTCCAGTTTTGACTACCCATCCGCGATTACCTGGGCTGTCAGTTTTACCTGTAAAATTTTGTCTGGAGAAACTGTCCCCTCCCCTTCCCACTGCCGCCCTGCGGGTGTATACTCTGTCTCTGGCCCTGTGCCCTGTACCTCGCCAGAGTGGGCCCTGCCTCGGGCATTTTTCCGGGTTAAGCTCACTGCTTGGGAGTGTAGCTCAGCAGTAGAGTATTTGACTGCAGGGTAAGCTTGCGACCTAACACCCTCCTCTCCCCACCCCTACCCATCAGTATCTACTTTTTTTTTTCCTCCTGGGGTTGTCACTTCTCTGGCTCCATACTCTAGCTCTTAGTCCCCATTTCAGAATATTCTCTGCCTTCTGCAGCCTGTCCAGAGCTCCTTCGGGATGATGTATGGCTCCACTCTCAGATTTGCATATTCTTTTGATTCTGGCAGCTCCCTGGGTCTGAAAGAGACCTCCTCTGGGCCTCAGCCAGGCTGACGCCTCTCGGCAACCCTCCCCAACTTTCTAACCAGCAGCCCCAGCAGGACACACGGCCCCTAACTTGGTGCTCATGGCCTCCCCCTCCAGCCCCCTCGCTGGGCACACAGGCTTCTACTCTCACCCGGTCTCCCAATGACCTTGCCCTCCCACGTTTCCTTGGTTCTCAGACGCACATAAGTCCCCCATATTTTAACACTGCCGAAATTGGAACGTGTCCTACAGTGGATTTCCACTTTAATGTGGCAGTATCTTTTCCCCCGAAAAGTGGATGTGGTGGATATCTGTTCCTTTTCTGTTGCAGCACCCCCACCCTTTTTTGAGGGGAACTCTTCCTGCCCAAATCACGGGTGTCTGGTGATAGGCCCTAAACTAGTATTCAGATCCAGGCCTCAGTGATTGGCCATGGGCCTAGGATGAAAAGAGCAAAACGGAGTTGTGATCGGAGAAGCAGGCTCCTCCTCTATTGAGCAGTTGAGTTTTGGGGGGTGGGCGTCTGGGCGTCACTGGTGGCTGTGTCACAGGCCTCAGGAGCACGTTGTCTGAGAAGGTGAGGTCTGTGTGCAGGGGGAGTGGAGAGGAGCACCTGAGGGGGAGGTCTGGGCTTCAGAGCCCTGGTTCAGGTTTTCCTGGGGATCAGTTGCTCCCCACCCCTGCCGGATGTGTTAGATGCCAGTAAATCCTTCCTTGGATGTTCACTCCTGACGGCAATGGTGATCAAATTAGTGGTGTTGACAACCAACAGTGTCTTTTTTTAAAATGTTTATTATTTAAAAATTTTTAAAAAAGTTTTTTTCATTAAAAAAATATTTTTAACATTTATTCATTTTTAAGAGCTGGAGAGAGACAGAGCATGAGTTGGGGAGGGGCAGAGAGATACACACACAGAATTGGAAGCAGGCTCCAGGCTCCGAGCTGTCAGCACAGAGTCCGACGTGGGGCTCGAACTCACAAACCGCGAGATTGTGACCTGAGCTGAAGTCAGATGCTTAACCAACTGAGCCACCCAGGCACCCCAGAAACTTTTTTTTTTTTTTAATGCTTATTTATTTTTGAGAGAGAGACAGAGACAGAGTGTGAATGAGGGAGGAGCAGAGAGAGAGGGAGACACAGAATCTGAAGCAGGCTCCAGGCTCTGAGTGGTCACCACAGAGTCTGACGCGGGGTTCAAACTGACAAGCCGTGAGATCATGACCTGAGCCGAAGAGGGACACTAAACCGACTGAGCCACCAGGCGCCCATAACCAACAGTCTCTTAATCTAGGAAATCCAGTTCTCATGGCCCCCTGAGCACACTGCTTCCAGAACTTTTGCTGGGAGCACAGGGATGTATGTGCCAGCTTTGCTAATCACTGTGTCCCAGATGCTCAGTCTGGTCCCTGGCATCTGGGATGAACTCAACACTTGTTTGTTGACTAAAATGAACACCTGGAAGTGTTCCTTCTGCCTGGAACATCCCCCCCACCCTTGTCCATCTGGCAAATTTCCCCTCGCCCTTGCGGTCCCATCACCAAACCTCCCTGCCCTCCATGGCCTTTCTGAGTCTTCCAGGCTGGCATGGCTGTTTCCCTTTGCCTTTTTGAACCTCTGTATTCCAGAACCTCACACGGGGTACGTGCAGAGTGCATCCTCAGTGAATACTTAAGTGAAAGGGCACATGAACGTGCAGCCACATCTCTCCTGCTCTCCCGCCTGCTCCAGCCTCCGTGGGCTCTCCTCTCCTTCCTCTTTGCTCGTGTCTTCTCCATCTCCGGAAACCCCCTCCCCTCATTAGCTGTCCAAACCCTGCTGGTCCCCTGAGCACTCGCTCGCTCTCCTGGTGCCTCCAGACAAATGTGATTCCTCCCCTCTCAGTCCCAGACAACTTCCTGGTCTGTCCCTCCACGGGCTTTGCCTGACTGCCTTCAGGTAGAGTCAACGTACACTCGCCCTGTTCCACCGGCAGGTCCTCGTCTGGCCATCTTTGTCAGTCAGACCAGGTCCCAAGGGACAGAGGCAGGCTCGGGATCCCTTAAGCAGTGGGGGCCTCGGGGGAGCACTACGAACGAGTGAAGACTAACTTCTCAGCCGGTGCCCAGCCAGGCCTCCTCGAGCTCTGGAACACCCTTTGGCATCCTGGGCATTGTTCCTGCGTCCGTTGTCCACCACCCTGGCGACTCAGCGGCCCCCGACTACTCATGACATCCTGCTTCCTGTTTGCCCTTTCCTCTCTCTGACTGGATTTATAGCCACAGGCCGGGCACTCTTCTAGAATCAGGGTACATCTGCAACCACAAAAAGGCAGAAGTTCCCACTCTCAGAGAGCCTACACTCGAGCGTACAGTTGGCCCCGTTATAGCCACTTGCTCGTGACCTGCTTATCCAAGCTCTCTGCTTACTGCCCTTTCTATGGCAGATTTTGGATTTGGCCACCACTGCCAATGACCGTCCCCCATAGAGGGTGTCATCAGCCTGGCCAGGGTCGCTTCGATGGCAAGCGTGCCAGGCCGCCTAGCGGGCTGCGGGGCCGGTCAGTGGACCAGCACTTCTCCGGTCGGGCGCTGTCTCTGGTCCGCTCAGCTGTGGTCAGCTATTCACAGCAGGGCACGTGGGTGCAGAAGGCGCTTGGAGCTCTGCAAACTCTCCGGTCCCTTCTCGGTGCTTCTGTGCCTGTGGGTGTAGTCAGGGGAACGGGCACGGTCTGACCTCCGGTGCTGGTGTGCAGGGGGCGTTTGCTCAACTGAACCCACCTGCCCACACACCTGTCTTGTGGTTTCTGTAGAAGGCGAGCAAGTATCTTCTCCCGGAGTCTGTGGATCTGGAGTGCGTGAGATACTGTGTGGTGTATGACCACAACACCAGCACCCTGGAGATCGTCTTAAAAGAGGAGGAAGGTGACAACGGTGACGACGGGCCGGGTAGGTCTTGACAGGGAATAACTTCTGCCGCGTACTGGGAACCATACCAAAGGCTCTCCCCGGGTCGACGCCTGCAATCCGCAGAACATCCCTGTGAGAAATGGGCACGTCAAGAACGGGGGTGGGTCTGGCTCAGGTTTTCCCTTCCTCACAAGACGATAGGCGAGGCTGCCACAGTGTCACAGATGCTGGCAGAAGACCCGAGGCTCCTGAGTCCGAGTCGACAGACTTCATGACTCAGAGCAGTGAAAGTGACCAGAATGTCCCCATTCTCTACGCTGGTGCCCAAGCCCCGACTCTCACAGGGTGCCAGGAGGGAGGGCCGGGTAATAGCCACCTACACGGTGGCTTGTGTTCCAGGAGAACTCTGAGCTCAGGGGCCTGAATCTTTGATAATGGGCAGAAAGCCTGCCCGCCCCTGACTCTGGAGGGAGAAGCCATCTGTCTTCCAAAGCCGTTTGATATACGGATGTTCTTGAAAAGCCAGTACCTTTGCTCAAAGGATACGTAGAAACGTGAGAAGCTACGGAGAATGGTTTCCTAATAGGTAACATCCCCCATTTTATAGAAGGGGAAATTGAGGCCCAGAAAGGTACGTGCAGTAACTCACTCAGGGTCCCACACATGTTGAGTTATTTATTCCCACATAACGAGTTAGCCCCCAATTTGGTAGCTTAATGCAGCAAAGGTTAATTAATTAACCAGTACCAGGTTCTGGCACAGGTCTCTCCCGAGATCGCAGTCGAGATGCTGGCCAGGGTCGCTGTCATCTGAAGGTGTCGCTGGGCCAGGACGATGTGCATCTGAGGTGTCTCACACAGGTAGGGCCAGGAGGCCTTCGTTCTGCGCCACCTAGACCTCTCCATAGGACCGCTTGCGTGGCCTTGCGACATGGCAGCTGGTTTCCCCCAGAGTGGGCCATCCAAGAAGGAGAGAGGGCAAAGGAAAGGCACATGCCTTTTATAACTGACTCCTGAGACTTCCAAGGTCACTTCTGCCACATTCTGTTCATTAGAAGGAAGTCACTAAGTGCAGCTTACTCTGAAGGGATGGAGAATCAGACTCAACCTTTATTTATTTTTTTTAAATTTATTTTAAAGTTCATTTTTTACTTATTTTGAGAGAGAGATAGACAGCAAGCAGGGGAGGGGCAGAGGGAGAGAGAATCCCAAGCAGGCTCTGTGCTGCCAGTGCAGAGCCCTATGCGGGGCTTGAACTCACAAACCGTGAGATCATGGCCTGACCGAAATCAAGAGTCAGATGCTCAACAGACTGAGCCACCCAGGTGCCCCTCAACCTTTATTTTTTTTTAATGTTTATTTATTTTGAGAGAGAGAGAGAGAGAGAGAGAGCACGTGTGAGCAGGGAAGGGCAGAGAGTGAGGGATGGGGCACAGAGGCTCTGTTTCTTCTGGCTCAGCTGTGAATAGGTGTGGGTGTTTCCATGGCCCCGGGGCATTCACACCACAGTGGTCACTAGGTGGCGCCAGGCTTCCACCTTTAATAAAACCAGTCTTCTGGAGGTCCTTAGTCAGGAAATTGTGCCCTGTTCCCCCAAGCTTATCTTGTTGGGTTCCAGTCTGCAATCCTAAGATTGCGGGCTGGACCCTAAAGCCATAGGAAATGGTTGTCAATAAAGATAACTCCCTCTATGTTCTATAGCTGATCTCACCTTGCCACGGGACCCCCATTCTCACTCCTTAGGAAACCACAACCACAAAACAACACAGCAAGACCTCAAACTGCACGCACACGTATATCTACACCTTGCCCAGTCAAGGCTCGTTTCTCCTTTAAAATGGCATCTTTCAGGTGAACGCAGTCTTTGGGGTAAAAGACCATTTCGAGGTTTCTCTCACGATCCCTTTCCCCTTCCTACTGTTAAGCACGCACCTCCCCACCCCCTCCAAGGAAATCTGTTTGTGGGTGGAGTCTCCATCACACATCCTAGAAGCAGGGGTCCATCTCTCCTGCCCTCCTGGTGAGGTGTAGCTCACCTGTGCGGCCTGTGGCCACGGGCCTCTGTCCTTGCTGTGTCTGTGGCTGACATGTCCCCATCTAGTGTGAGTCATGAGCAGTTCCCTACCCCCAGCTCTGTGCCCTCCTTCTCAGGCTTTCCATGAGTGCTGCTGGTCCCTGGGCTGTTGCTACTTTTCTCCTATCCAGCGTTAGGTTAAACACCCTCCTGTCCTGCTGTAGCAGAAATGGGGCACAGGTGGTTTTTAGGACCCCCCAGTTCCTGCAGATGAGGTGTTTTCACTTTCTCAGCTGGATCTCTTCTTAGGAACCGAGAGTACCTTTCCTTGTCTTGGCCTCTGCGGTGGGTTCTTTCTTTCTTTCTTTCTTTCTTTCTTTCTTTCTTTCTTTCTTTCTTTCTTT
>NC_064815.1:25189345-25190670 GCF_023721935.1 Panthera uncia | reverse complement strand
TTTCTTTCTTTCTTTCTTTCTTTCTTTCTTTCTTTCTTTCTTTCTTTTTTAATATTTGTTTTTATTTTGAGAGAAAGTGAGTGGGGAGAGAGGCAGAGAGAGAGAGAGAGGGACAGAAAGAATCCCAAGCAGGCTCCACACTCAGCATGAAACCCGACATGGAGCTTGATCTCACGAACCATGAGATCATGACCTGAGTCGAAATCAAGAGTTGGGTGTTGAACCGATGGAGCCACCCATGTTGCCCTGGGGCTCTTTCTCTAAACTCCTTTTACCAGGCCAAGGACAGCCCCCTTCTTGTAGGAGAGACATTTCCCTTATGTTAAACCATCCTTCCTTCCTTGTAACATGTGGATTACAGACACTCCCCACCCTTGCCCAAATTGGGCTCTTGATATGTGTGGGTAGAGTTCCCTGGGCTGGGGCATTCACAACCATGGGGGGAAGCTTTGGGAATTTTTTTTTTTTCTTCCTCTCTCAACACAGCCTGACTTTCAAGCCAATTGTCCTCGTGCTGAGGACCAAAAATAATTGAACTTAAAGCTCCCTGCTGAATGGAAAGCCCCTTAGCCTGGAAGTCGTCCCGGCGTTTTGAAGCAGTGGGTGCCCAGTTCAACATGTATGAAGCCTCGTGTCCATGGAGAACTGAAGGTTAATGGGATTAAAAATGAATTTAAGGTTTTAAAAATATTAACCCCATGGTATCCATGGCTGGGTAGCCTGGGCCCCTGGCTATTCTCATGGCTCTCCCCTGGAATCTCTAATTATTCTCCTGGAAACTGGCCTTCTTCCATTGACCCCATGGCACCCCAATGGATAGGCCTCCAGCCAGTCATGTGACATTGGCGGGGGAGCAGCTGTCTGGTTTAAAGGCAACAGCAGTGTGTCTGGGGACTCCCCTCTCCTAGGCCCTCTGACCCTTTAGCCATTATTCAGCCTCTCGCTCAAGAGGGAGATGGTGTTGAGACACCCAGCATTCTGGTTTCCAAGCCCAGCCTTCTAGGATAGGGTTTGGCCCCTGTCTTGCCAGCTACAGGTTCTTTAGATACAGTCTCTCCCGACAGGTCTGGAGGCCATTGTTGGGCTCAGCAGCCCCTGCTGGAATTGGCTTTCTCTCTTTGGACAAAGGTTCGATATAGAAGCCCGAGTCTGTGCCCTTCCCTTTCTCCTTTAGCTGGCTCTCCAGAGTCTGCTGCATGGTATTTCTCTTTAAGGCTCAGATCCTGGCCTTGGGATATCTTGGCTTAGCCTTAATTATGTAAACTTCCTGCCATACCTATATCTATATCTATATCTATATCTATATCTATATCTATATCTATATC
>NC_064815.1:25187134-25189335 GCF_023721935.1 Panthera uncia | reverse complement strand
ATATCTATATCTATATCTATATCTATATCTATATCTATATCTATATCCATGCATATGGTCTCCTGGTGATTCTGTGGATCAGCGAGGGCATTTAAGATGAACACATTGTCAAAACCACAGTGAGCTATCACTTCACACCCACTAGAATGGCCACGATCCAAAAGACGGATGCTAAGGAGCATCAGTGAGGGTGTGGAAAAATTGGAGCACTCCTGCTTCGCTGGTCTGAGTGTAAGGTGGTGCAGGTGCTGTGAAACAGTTTGGTATTTCCTTCCAAAAGTTCATTGTAGGGGCGTCTGGGTGGCTCAGTCAGTTAAGCGTCTGACTTTGGCTCAGGTCACGACTCATGATTCATGAGTTTGAGATTCATGATTCATTGAACCCCGCATCGGGCTCTGTGCAGACAGAGCCTGGAGCCTGCTTTGGATTCTGTGTCTCCCTCTCTCTCTGCCCTCTCCAGTTCATGCTCTGTCTCTCTCTCTCAAAAATAAACATTAAAAAAATTTTTTTTAAAGTTCAATGTAGAGTTACTGTATGGTTCAGTTCTGCTTCTCGGTACGTACGTGAAAACGTGCCCACAGAATCTTGCGTGCCAGTGTTCACAGCAGCACCATCCGCAATAGCCAAGATGTGGACATGGCCCTATGTGCATTGGCAGATGAATGGATAAACCAAAAGGCGGTAGAGTCACATGATGAAATAGCATTCAGCCCTAAAAAAGAACAGAGTACTGGCCCATGCTACAACATGGATGAAATTTGAAGATCTTATGCGGGGCGAAAGAAGCCAGACCCAAAGCACCATTTGCATGATTCCCTTTACACAAAACGTCCAGAATGGGCAAATCTGTAGAGAGAAATTAGATCAGTGGTTACCTCGTGCTGGGTGTTTGAAGGGAAATAAGGAGCGAAACCTAACTGGTGCAGGAGTGCCTTTTGGGGGGTGATGGTTGCACAACTCTGTGAATACCCTAAAAACCATTACCTTATACACTTTAACTAGGTGAATTGTCTGGTATACGATATGTGTTGTGTGTATGTATTAGAGAGATTTCTCTGTTAAATCATCTTTCCTTGCAATAACGTGGGGATCTATACAATTTAAGAGTTTACAGAAAAGAAGCATCAACTTAATTAGTAGCAAGTGGCTTTGTAAATTTTATTTTTTAATGTTTGTTTTTGTGAGAGAGCGAGTGAGCAGGGACAGAGAGAAAGAGAGAGACAGAATCCGAAGCAGGCTCCAGGCTGTCAGCACAGAGCCCGACGCAGGGCTCAAACGCACTAACCACAAGATCACGACCTGAGCCGAAGCTGGACACCCAACCGACTGAGCCACCCAGGCGGGCCCCTTAAATTTTAGTTATTAACACTCCTCTCCATTTATATTTGCTCAGTTTCCTAGACCGCTGCTTTTCCAGACAGGTGACCATCTACTGGAGCTCAGGGTGAATGGTGCGCACACAGGGGACATTCACCTCTTTGGTCTCCGCTCTTAGGACTGGTGCCTGGCGCTGCCGTCGAGTGTGGCAGAGCCCTGGCCAACCTCACCCGCCACCCCGTCTGCATCCTGAGAGGAGGCTATCAGGGCTTCTCGGCCATATACCACTTCTTCCGGACGCAGAAGATCATCTGGATGCCACAGGTAAGGCAGGGTATCCAGCACAGGCAGGCTCAGGTGGGAGCCCGGTCTTCCCTAGGGGACGGAGGGGTAGGGAGCTGGGGTAGAGGAAAGAGGAGGCCGGTGACAGGGAAAACGTAGAAGGGATGTAGGAGCCTGTGCTTGGGAAATGAACTTGGGGCAGCAGGAGGTCCAGGCCACTGTGACGAATTTATCATCGCCAGGTTCAAGCCAGAGTTAGCGTGGTGTTTAAGAGGTGGGGCCCGTCCAGAGTGGAGGGATCCCTGAGGGGAGGGGGCTCCAGGTGGTGGGCCATCACCAAAGACCAGCAGGGGCACCATGATTTGAGGCTGCCTCTCCATTGGCAGCTGTCTGGACCCACAAGGCCTGACTGGTCCAGAGGACCCAAGAAAGGGTGAGCTAGCATCCCTACCTATGAGGAGTTCTTGGCTAGCGGGGGAGACCAGGGGCATCCTAGGTATCTGGAGCCTCCAGAGGCACCTCCTAGAGCCAAACCGGAAGGAGGAGGAGCTGGTGAGCGGGAGAAGTAGATACAGGGGTGGCCTTGACCTGCAGGCCGGGGG
>NC_064815.1:25176676-25182134 GCF_023721935.1 Panthera uncia | reverse complement strand
CCCAAAAAAAAAAAAAAAAAAAAAAAGATGGTGATTGCGGTGCAGAAAGCAGACCCGTGGGGGGCAGGTGGGTCTGGGAATGGCGAGGAGAGGGCAGCTTTAAGAAGCACTTAGGGGGCGCTTGGGTGGCTCGGTTGGTTAAGCGGCCAACTTCGGCTCAGGTCATGATCTCGTGGTCCATGAGTTCGAGCCCCGCGTCGGGCTCTGTGCTGACAGCTCAGAGCCTGGAGCCTGTTTCAGATTCTGTGTCTTCCTCTCTCTGACCCTCCCCTGTTCATGCTCTGTCTCTCTCTGTCTCAAAAATAAATAAACGTTAAAAAAAATTAAAAAAAAAAAAAAAAAGAAGCACTTAGGCAGTGGCACTGATTAGACTTGGGGAGGGAGGAGGCGGGGGCAGGACATGGTGGGGGAGGGAGGACCCTGGAATAGTGCCCTGGTTCCCGGTGTGGGTGACAGGTGGGGGGACACGGGAGGAGGCGGCATTGTGGGGCAAGGGCAGTGGGCTTCATTTGGACATCCTTGTCGACATAGGTATCAAAACCATGTCATCTAGAATTAACATGCCCTTGCCCTTTACAGCACAGCGTGTTTTCTCCCTGCCACACGGCCACAGGAAAGGAAGCTGGTTTGAAAGCAGCGGGAATAGCAGACAGATCTGTGTCGTGTGTTCAGTGAGATTTTCCGGATGAAACTAGGAGGGTTTCCTTTGGCTCCAGCAAGCTGAGCATCCTGGGTGCTGTCAGCCCGGGCTCTGGGGAAGCCTTGGGTCAGTAGCAGGCCTGCCTGCAGGTGGAAGGGCCACTCGTCCCTTTCACATGCTTGAGAATTGGCTCGGCTTGGTGTCTGCTCTTGGAGAAAGGTTTTTTGAGGCTGACAGCTTGGGAAGAATGTGGGTTTGCAGTGGGCTCACTGGGAGAGCCCATGTGCTGAGGCCAGAAGGCTCTGAAGCCTCTGAAGTGAACAGCCAAGTAGCCTGCGGGACTTAATGATGAACATTTTGGGTGATGGTGGGGTTCGGAGCTGACGGCCAAGAAAGAATTCTTGAAGGCGTCTTTGGTGCAAAAAGGTGATTTTATGAAAGCACAGGGACAGAACCTGTGGGCAGGAAGAGCTGCACTGGGGCTGTGCAGAGTGACTGCCTGTATCCTGTGGAGGTGGGGGAGGTAAAGTCCAGAGGAAGTGTCTTAAAGGGATTTCCATATGCCAAAGAGGATTTACAGATTACTGGAGCCCTAGCTATTGTCCAGCTAAGGTTGTTTTTCCCTCTAGGAAAGCATTATCATTAAGATAGCAGGGAGTTCTTGGGGATTAGGCGATTCATGAGATATTTGTAAACTGATGGAGATGCTATCAGTTTAACCATTTGTTTCCTGTCCTTTCCTTTGTCCTTGGGCAGCTGGGAGTGCCTCAGGAATGTCACACATATCCCACCTGGAGGGTGGGGAGGTTGTGCTAGCTCGTGCTTGGTCGGTGGCTTGCCTTATGGTCCCTCATCACTTAATGTTATTTCTTTCTCTTTTTAAAAAACGTTTGTTTATTTATTTTGAGAGAGAGAGTGAGCATGCCTGCAAATGGGGGAGGGCCAGAGAGAGAGGGAGAGAGAATCTCAAGTAGGCTCCATGCTATCAGGTCAGAGCCCGACATGGGGCTCGATCTCAATGAACCATGAGATTAAGACCTGAGCCGAAATCAAGACTCTTAACTGACTGAGCCACCCAGGCGCCCCAGATGTTATTTCTGAGTCCATCTTGGGGCCAGAGGCATTTTAGAGCTAGGTTTGACCTTTGAAATTACATAGATCAGCATTTCCCGTGAAACACTCATGGAAAAAAGGGACCTCTAAACAGATCATATTGGAAACAATAGTGTATACAATGTTAGTGGGTTTTGTTTGTTTGTTTTCTTGACATTATGCCTGGGTTTTATTTTACTAAATATCACAAGTAGATTTTCAACCCATACCAACAATAAATATGTAGCTACTGTATTATTACAAGCATCTGAGCTACAAAAACTCAGCCCAGGGAACCACTGGGAAGATTTTCAACAGTTCCCTGGAGGCACATTTTGAGAGCAGTCTTAGACTGGCATGCTTTATTGGCTGTTTTCCAACTAGTTTATAAATTAGCATTTGATGACAATTTTTTTTCTAACCACTTTCTAACACTCTCGTCCTCTTTCCTTGAAACAGATTTTGTAATTTTTTTTCAGTCAGTTTTATTGTGATATAATGGACACAGAGACTGTGTCAAGTTTAAAGGGTACAGGGTGTTAATTCGACACGTGTATATTGTGAAGTGGTCACCAAGTGGGGTTAATCATTACCTCAAAAGTAATTACCATTTTTTGATGTGGTGGTGAGAACACTTAAGATCTACTCTCCCAGCAACTTTCAAGTACGATACAGTATTGTTTTTTTTTTAATTATTTTTTAATGTTTATTTATTTTTGAGAGACAGAGAGACAGAGCCCAAGTAGGGGAGGGACAGAGAGAGAGAGAGAGGGAGGGAGACACAGAATCCTAAGCAGGCTCCAGGCTCTAAGAAGTTAGCACAGAGCCCGGTGCGGGACTTGAACCCACAAACCATGAGATCATGACCTGAGCCAAAGTGGGACACTTAACCGACTGTGCCACCCAGGTGCCCCTGTATTACAGTATTGTTAACTAAAGTTCCCATGTTGTACATTAGATCCACAGAATTTGTGCCTCTTATATCTGGAAGTTTGTACCCTTTTGACCAACATCTCCCATTTCCCTACCCCCCAGCCCCCTGCAACCACCATTCCACTCTCTGTTTCTATGAATTTGGCCATTTTAGATTCCTCCTCATATAAGTGAGATCAGGCAGTATTGGTCTTTCTCTATCTGACTTACATGCATATCTTGGAAATACTGTGGATTTGGTTCCAGACCACTACAATAAAGCAAATAGTGCAATAAAGCCAATCAGATGACTTTTTTTTGGTGTATATAAAAGTTCTGTTTAGACGATACTGTAGTCTATTAAGTGCACGATAGCATTACATCTTAAAAAAAAAACCAATGAATGTACCTTAATTAAAAATACTTTATTACCGGGGAGCCTGGGTGGCTCAGTTGGTTGAACATCTGACTTTGGCTTAGGTCATTCATGGTTCATGGGTTCAAGCCCTGAATCGGGCTGTCTGCTCTCAGCACAGAGCCTGCCTTGGATCCTCTGTACCCCTAGCTCTCTGCCCCTCCCCCACTTGTGTGCTCTTTCTTTCTCTCAAAAATAAACATCAAAAAAATTTTTTTGAAGTACTTTATTACTTAGCAATGCTAGCCATCATCTGAGCTTTCAGTGAGTCATAATCACTGATCAGAGATCACCATAATACATAGAATAATAATGAAAAGGTTAGAAATTTTGTGAGAGTTACCAAAATGTGATCGAGAGAAGTGATCAGATGCTGTTGGAAAAATGCCACTGATAGACTTGCCCGATGCAGCGTTGCCACAAATGTTGTTTGTAAAAAAAAGAAAAAGAAAAAGGCAGTATCTTTGAAGTAAAATAAAGTGAAGCATAATAAAAGGAGGTATTCCTGCGTTTCACTTAGCATAATGCCCTCAGGGTCCACCCATGTTGTCACAAATGGCAAGATGTCCTTCTTTCTCGTAACTGAGTAATACTCCGTTCTGTATACATACCACGTTTCTTCACCCATTCATCTGTCGATGGACACGTAGGTTGTTTCTGTGTCTTGGCTACTATGGGTAATGTTGCAAGGAACATGGGAGATATTCCTTTCTCAAAATAGTGATTTCATTTCTTTTGGGTATATACCAAGAAGTGGGATGGCTGGATCATATGGTAGTTCTATTTTTAAGTTTTTAAAAAAAACTCCATACTGTTTTCTATAGTGACTGTAATGAGCGGATTTTTTTTTTTTTTTTAATCACAGGACTTTCTTGAACCTTTACTTGGTAATGTACACTGTCGATTTCTTTTTTTTAAATTTTTATCTTTAACATTTATTTATTATTGAGAGAGCATGAGCATGGGAGGGGAAGAGAGAGGAGGAGACACAGACTATGAAGCAGGCTCCAGGCTCTGAGCTGTCAGCACAGACCTGACATGGGGCTCGAACTCACAAACTGCGAGATCATGACCTGAGTCGAAGTCAGACACTTAACCGACTGAGCCACCCAGGCACCCCTCTCTCTCTTTTTTTTCTTTTTTTTTCTTTTTTTAGCGTTTATTCATTTTTTGAGAGAGAGAGGGAGGGGGGAGAGAGAGAGAAAGAGAGAGGTGGGGGGAGGGGCAGAGAAAGAGGGAGACAGAATTTGAAGCAGGCTCCAGGCTTCCAGCTGTCAGCACAGAGCCCGACAAGAGGCTCGAACTCGTAAACCATGAGATCATGACCTGGCCAAAGTCGGATGCTTAACCGACTAAGCCACCTAGGCACCCCTGTACATTGTCAATTTCTGAGATGGGGATGTCAGGTACAGCTTCCCATATGTACTTGATTCTCTGTAGCTTTTTTCATAGTGCATTGCAAAGGGACCACTGTTTCCTAGAACGTGCTTTGGGAAATGTAGGATCTTTGTTTTTCAAAGAAACCCCAATTTTTCATATCATAACTTTGGACCTGGAATGCAGTGAGTCTCCATTTAAGTGGTGTCCTGTTCTCCCTACCTGTCTACATCAGAACTCCTCAGAATTTATTTCCTGATGACAAATAGGCTCCGTGTGGGTAGTTTCATTCTTTTTTTAAAGAAGGTATTAAAAGTTTGGTGGCCTCCAAAAATAATAGGATATAATTATAATATACAGTTATATAATTAAAAGGCTATCCTTTCAGTAATTATATAATTATGATATATCATAATATAAGGCTGTCCCCTCTCCCTATCCTACTGGGCACACCCTGGATTTACACAGTTCTGCATCAAGGGGGATTAGACACCAATTTTCGTGCACCCAGAAAAGTGCACACAGGTGCCGTGGGGGTAAGTGGGATGTTGGTGTTCAGATGCAGTGTGCCGTACAACGATTCAGTGGCTCTGCCCGTCTCTTACTACCAGCCTTCTAACTTCTTATTCAAGTTCTTACTTGTCAGTCTCTCTGAATGCCCACATGTCTGTCTCATTCACTGTTCTGGATTATCTTTTTTTTTTAAGTTTATTTAATTTTTTTAAATTTTTTTTAACGTTTATTTATTTTTGAGACAGAGAGAGACAGAGCATGAATGGGGGAGGGTCAGAGAGAGGGAGACACAGAATCTGAAACAGGCTCCAGGCTCTGAGCTGTCAGCACAGAGCCCGACGCGGGGCTCGAACTCACGGACAGCGAGATCATGACCTGGCCGAAGTTGGCCACTTAACCGACTGAGCCACCCAGGTGCCCCTTTTTTTAAGTTTATTTACTTTGAGAGAGAGAGATAGTGAGCAAGCTGGGGAGGGGCAGAGAGAGAGAGAGAGAGAGAGGGAGGGGGG
>NC_064815.1:25155347-25176576 GCF_023721935.1 Panthera uncia | reverse complement strand
GGGGGGGGGGGGGGGAGGGAGAGAGAGAGAGAGAGAGAGCGAGAGCGAGAGAGAGGGAATCCCAAGCAGGCTCCACGCTGCCAGCACAGAGCCCAGTGTGGGGCTCAAACCCACAAACCATGAGATCATGACCCAAGCTGAAATCTAGAGTTGGACACCTAACTGACTGAGTCACCCAGACGCCCCTCTGGAGTATCTTTTTAAGTTTGTTTGCTAAGCCACATTTTGAGAGACAAAAAACAAAAACAAAAAAACAAAAAAAACAAAATAAAAAAAATTTTCTTCCCTAGGGAAAGAAAATACTACTATATTATTATATACCATACATATTCTCTATAGTACTTTCTCCTTCCTTTCAGGAACTGGATGCATTTCAGCCCTACCCTGTTGAAATAATTCCAGGTAGAATCTACCTGGGCAATTTCAGGCAAGCCTGCGACCCGAAAATTCAGAAAGATTTGAAAATCAAAGCACATGTCAACGTCTCCATGGAGGCAGGGCCATTGTAAGTAGAAATACTATTGATTTTTAAAAATTAAGTATGTATGTAAGATCCCTGGTGCTGTGCATTTATAGAGCTGAAGGCTCTGTACTTACCATCATCTGTTCCTGGTTTATAGTCTATTTCCTGGCTTGGCCATGGCACCCTCTGCCTCTAACTGAGACTCAGTACTTGCCCTTTAAATCTCACCACAGTCAGGGGCACCTGGGTGGCTCAGTCAGTTAAGCGTCTGACTTTGGCTCAGGTCGTGATCTCACAGTTCATGTGTTCAAGCCCTGCATCGGGCTCTGTGCTGACAGCTCAGAGCCTGGAGCCTGCTTTGGACTCTGTCTCCTTCTCTCTCTGCCCCTCCCTCACACGTACTCTGTCTCTCTCTCAAAAGTAGACTATAAAAAAAATTAAAATGAATGTACTCATAAAAAAAAACAAAAACAACTCACCACAATTAATGCTTTCCTGGCATTTAGCATTATGGAGCAAAGTATCCTGTGTTGCCCTGCTTTGCTTATCTCAGGCCCTCTGAGAAATGACCCCCGTCTTAGTCCTTTGGGACTGCTATGGCAGAATACCATAGACTGATGGTTCTGGTGATTCATAAAATAAATTTACTTTCTTACCGTGTGGAGGCTGGGGAAATTCAAGATCAAGTCGATTTCATTCCTGGAGACAGCCTGCTTCCTGACTCATAGATACCCCTATTTTTACTGTGTCCTCACATGGTGGAAGGGGCAAGGGGGTGATCTGGGGCCTTTTGTACAAGGGTGTTAATCCCATCCATGAGGGCTCCACCCTCATGACTGATTTATAGTCTCACTTTTGTTTTAAATTTTATTTTTTTAATTAACATACAAATTAGAGTATAGTGTAACAATGATTTCAGGAGTAGATTCCTTAATGACCCTTACCCATTTAGCTCATGCCCCCTCCCATACCCCCTCCAGTAAGCCTCTGTTTGTCATCCATATTTAGGAGTCTCTTATGCTTTGAATGTTTATTTATTTTTGAGACAGAGAGAGACAGAGCATGAACAGGGGAGGGGCACAGAGAGAGGGAGACACAGAATCTGAAACAGGCTCCAGGCTCTGAGCAGTCAGCACAGAGCCCGACGCGGGGCTTGAACTCACAGACCGTGAGATCATGACCTGAGCCGAAGTCGGACGCTTAACCGACCAAGCCACCCAGGCGCCCCTCTTATGCTTTGTCTCCTTTCCTGTTTTTATATTATTTTGTTTCCCTTCCCTTATGTTCATCTATTTTATCTCTTAAAGTCCTCATAGGAGTGAAGTCATATGATAGTTGTCTTTCTCTGACTAATTTCACTTAGCATTAATACCTTCTAGTTCCATCCACATAGTTGCAAATGGCAAGATTTCATTCTTTTTGATTGCCGAGTAATACTCCATTGTATATATAGACCACATCTTCTTTATCCATTCATCAATTGATGGACATTTGGGCTCTTTCCATCCTTTGGCTATTGTTGACAGTGCTGCTATAAACATTGGGGTGCATGTGTCCCTTCGAAACAGCACACATGTATCCCTTGGATAAATACCTAGTAGTGCAATTGCTGGGTTGTAAGGTAGTTCTATTTTTAGTTTTTTGAGGAACCTCCATACTCTTTTCCAGAGTGGCTGCACCAGTTTGCATTCCCATTTACAGTCTCACTTTAAACAACCCCGAAATCCCAGACAAAACGTGAAAGCGAGGGCTTTCAGACAATGGCCAGCAGACAGCACAGGAGATTGATTCCTCAGACAAGGGAAAAAAAAAACAAAACCCAGATGAGCCCCTCAGTTGATCCAGTGTATTGGTAGGAGACTGTTCGCAAGTCACAGTACAGGAAGGGGGCCAAGACAGATTGCGTCATTCTTTCTGAGTTGAGGGTACGAAGTTGAGAATTCAGAGAGGTCAAGCTGGCTAGAATTTGCGGGAGAGAACTGCATGGACAATAGAGAGCTGAATATAAAGAAAAGGTCTTGGGGCAGCTGGGTGGCTCACTCGGTTAAGTGTCTGAGTCTTGATTTCAGCTTAGGTCATGATCTCATGGTTCCTGAGTTCAAGCCCCACATTGGGCTCTGCGCTGACAGTGTGGAGCCTGCTTGGGATTCTCTCTTTCTGCCCCTCCTGTGCATGCACTCCCTGTCTCTCTCAAAATAAATAAGATAAACTGAAAAGAAAAAGCTCTTGAATCCCCCCGAGTTTTTAGCTGGATACTGCTAAACACGTGAATGTGAGAAAACTACTCAAGGCTGGGAGAAAAACCAATAGAAATGAGCTAACAGTACAATCTCCAGTACTGATCTCCAGGCCAGAGTAGTATGCGTTTCCAATCAGAGGAGACAGAACTGACTATATATTGGGCATCAAATAGAGCACTCAGGGAAGTATTGCCTCGGGGCGCCTGACTAGCTCAGTTGGTAGAGCATGCAACTCTTGATCTCAGGGTTGTGAGTTCAAGCCCCACGTTGGGTGTGGAAATTACTTAAAAATAAATGGTTGTTAAAAAGAAAAAAGTATTGCCTCAGTTGTGAGGCCTAGATTAGGGATGAAAAAGAAAATGTCTGAGATGAAAAATACACTGACTGGAATTAATGGCAGATAAGACACTGCAGAAGAAAATATTGGTGAATTGGAAGACATACTAGTAGAAAGTGTCCAAAATAAAACCTAGAGAAGAAAAAGAAAAAAAGAAAAACTAGAACAGAACTTCAGTGAGATTAAGAAAATTCAAGAGGCCAAACATATGTGTAAATTGGAATCTACAAAGGAGAGGAAAATGAGGAGACAGAACACATATTTAAAGAAATAATGGCCAAAATTTTTTCAAATTTGATAAACCATAAATAAAATTTACCACTAGAAATAATAATTATGTGGATACATATAAAATACTTTACCCATCACTTTTAAATCTCTTCAAAACATAATTGACCACAGAAAAAATAGTAACAATGTATTTTGGGATTATAACATATGTAGAGGTAATATGGCCCACAGTTTACTAAAGCAGGAAGAGGAAAAATAGAAGTATACACCTGGAAGATTCTTACCCTATTTACGTGAAGTGGTACAATGTAATAAAAAGTTGAAGATGTGTTCTAGAAACTCTAAAGCAGTGACCAAAAGATAGAACAAAAAATAAAACAAAGAATTATAATGAATAAGACAAAGATACAAAGGAATCATAAAAAAATCAATCCAGGGGCACCTGGGTGGCTCAGTTGGTTAAGCGTCCAACTTCCGCTTAGGTCATGATTTCACAGTTTGTGAGTTCGAGCCCCACGTCAGGCTCTGTGCTGACAGCTCGGAGCCTGGAGCCTGCTTCGGATTCTGTGTCTCCCTCTCTCTCTGCTCCTTCCCTGCTCACATACTGTCTCTCTCTCAAAAATAAATAAAGATTTAAAAAAATTAAAAAAAAATCAATCCAAAGAAGGCAGGATGAGGGGAACAGAGAAGAGATGAGACCAATAGAAAACAAATAGCAAGATGATCATGTCAATAATGACACTAAATGCAAATGGTCTAAATACCCCAATTATAAGGCAGAGGTTGTAGGCTGCTTGTAAGAAACGTACTCTTTTTGTAAAGTTTAAGTAACCTCTACACCCAACATGGGGCTCGAACCCATGACCCCAAGATCAAGAGTTGCACGCTCTTCTGACAGAGCCAGCCAGGTGCCCCAGAAACATACTTTAAATACAAAACAAAGAGAGGTTAAAAATAAAAGGATGGGAAAAGACATTTCAGGCTAAGATTAATTAAAAAAAAACACAACTTTTGGAGCGACTCCATTATTAGATAAATTGACCTTCACAACAAAGAATACTACCACATAAAAATTCCCCTCATTTCATTAAGGGAAGGTGGTCAGTTAATCTAGGTGCTAGATTCTAGAGAATCCACAATTATTTTTTTAAATTTTTAATGTTTATTTATTTTTGAGAGAGTGAGAGAGACAGAGCGTGAGCAGGGGAGGGATAGAGAGAGGGAGACACAGAATCCGAAGCAGGCTCCAGGCTCTGAGCTGTCAGCACAGAGCCTGACATGGGGCTCAAACTCACAAACTGTGAGATCATGACCTGAGATGAAGTTGGATGCTCAACCGACTTGAGTCACCCAGGTGCCCCAGGAATCCACAATTATTATCAGAGATTTCAACATCTCTCTTGACAGACAGACAATAGGTTATAATTTTAAAGATTAGAAGAGCACTACCATCCACATTTACCTAGTTGACAATTATAAGGCACTCTACCCAATAAAAGTAGTGTTCTTCTGGTCTTTGAATGTGTTCTATAGTACACATTCTTTTCAAGGGAACATGGAACATTTTTGCCAAGATAGAATATTCTGGGCATTAAAACAAGTGTCAAAAGACAAATAATTTGTTATAAAAATTATGTTTTTATGTTCTGACTACAGTGGAATTAAGTCAGAAACCAATAACAAGATATCTCGGAAAAATTCCAAATGTTTGGAAACTAAGTTACACACTTCTAAGTAGCCTATGGGTCAAAAAGAAACCAAAAGGGAAGTTAGAAAGTATTTTGAACGGAATGAAAATAAAAACACCACATGTCAAAATTTGTGGATGCAGCTACAGCAGTGCATAGAGGGAAATTTATAGCCTAAATGCCTATATTCGAAGAGTTTCAAATCGAGGACCTAAACTTCCACTTAAAAAAAAAAATTAGAAAAAGTAAGCAGGAGGAAGGAAATGATTAAGAGCAGAAATAAGTGAAATAGAAAACAAAACAATTCCAGAAACTCAATGAAACCAAAAGCTGGCTCTCTGAAAAGAGCGATAATATTGCCAAACCCATCCCACACTGATCAAAAAAGAAGAGAGAGAAGACAAAAATCATCAATCTTAGGTACAGAGGAAGGAAAATTTTCATTCTAGATGCGACAAATGTTACAAAGCATTCTGTGGGCATTTATCCCACAGAGGTGAAAACTTATAATTACACAAACCTGTGTGTGAATGTCCACAGTGGCTATTTAGCGGATGAATGGTTGGACAGACTGTGGCGTACACATACCATGGAATCCTGCTCAGTAATAAACGGAATGAACTCCTGATACGTGCAACAACTTGGGTAAATATCCAGGGAATTAACACCAAGCTGATGATGATAATGATGATAATAATAATGATAATAATAAGGCAATCCCAAAAGGTTACCTGTTGTTCCATTTGTATAGCATTTTTGGTATCACAAAATTTTAGAAATAAAGGACAGATTAGTGGTTATCAGAAATTAGGGAAGTTTGAGTTTGGGGCACGGGGTGGGGCAGGTATGGTTACAAAAGGGCAAACGTGAGGAATCCTTAGTGTTAGAGCTGTTCAGTATTTTTGTTTTTTAAGTTTATTTTGAGGGAGAGAATGCATGTGCAAGCAGGGGAGGGGCAGAGAGAGAGGGAGACAGAAAATCCAAAGCAGGCTCCGTGCTGATAGCACAGGGATCAATCCCATAAGCCTGTGAGATCATGACCTGAGCTGAAATCAAGTCAGACGCTTAACCAACCGAGCCACTGAGGTGCCCGAGAACCGTTCAGTATTTTGGCTAGTATCTCCTGGATACGTAAATCCGCACAGGTGATAAATCTGTATAGAACTTATTACATGCATGTGCACATGCACGCGCACACACACAATACAAGCAAAACTGGGGAAGTCTGAATACAGTTGGTAGATTGCATCAGCATCAATATCCTGGGCTATTATAATACAGTTTTGCAAAATGTTATCATTGGGGAAACTAGGCAAAGCATACAGTGAATCTCTCTGTGTTATTTCTTATAACTGCGGGTGAATCTAGAGTGACCTCAGTAAAAGTTTTAATTAAAAATTTAAAAATAATTAGGAAATATTACGAGTAATTTTATGCCAACACATTTGAAATTTCAATTAAATGAACCCGTTCCTTGAAAGACTCAAGCTATCTAATCACCTGATAACAAATAGATCATCTCTGGGTGCCTGGGTGGCTCAGTTGGTTAAGCATCTGATTCTTCATTTCGGCTCAGGTTATTCATCTCATGGTTTATCTCTTCCGGTGTGGGGCTTGATCCTACGACCCTGAGATCATGACCTGAGCCAAAATCAAGAGTCAGATGCTCAACCAACTGAATCACCCAGAAGTCCATGATCCACTTTGAAATAATTCTTGCATATGGTGCCAAATGTAGAACTAAGTTCATAGTTTTTGGGTTTTTTTGTTTTGTTTTGTTTTGCTTTTCAGTAGGGTCTGTGCCCAATATGGGGCTTGAACTCATGACCCCGAGATCAAGAGTCACATGTTCTACCAACTGAGCCAGCCAGGGGCCCCCATTATTTGTTGAAAGAAAAATGATCCTTCTCCTGTTGGACTGATTAGATACCTTTGTTGAAAATCCATTGACCATGTGTGTGTGGGATTATATCTGGATTCTTTTTTTTTTTTTTTTTCTGGATTCTTTATTCTTTTTCACTGGCCTGTATTTTTATACCAGTTCTGCACTCTTGACTATTGTAGCTTTTTCAAAGTTGTCTCCTTTGCATTTCCACATACATTTTAATTTTTTTTTAATGTTCACTCATTTTTGAGAGAGACAGACAGACAGATAGACAGAGACAGAGCTCGAGCAAGGGAGGGGCAGAGAGAGAGGGATACACAGAATCCGAAGCACGCTCCAGGCTCTGAGCTGTCAGCACAGAGCCTGATGCAGGGCTTGAACTCACGAACTGCAAGATCATGACCTGAGTCCAAGTTGCACGCCCAACCAACTGAGCCACACAGGTGCTCCTCTGTATATATTTTAGAAGAGCTTGCCAGTTTCTACAAAAAGCCTGCTGGAATTTTGATTGGGTTTGAATTGTATCCATAGGTCAGTTTGGGGAGAATCTTACCAACATTGAGTCTCCTGATCCATGAGCATAGTCTATCTTTCCATTTACTTAGCTCTTTCATTTCTCTAAAAAATGTTTTATAATTTCCCAGTGTACATGTTTTACACACTTTGTGTCAGATTTCTTCCTAAGTATTTGATATTTTTGATGTGGTTATAAATGGTATTTTTAAAATGTCAATTTCTGATTGTTCATTGCTAGTATATAGAAATGCAGTTGATTTTTATAGTAAGCTTGTACCCTTCTACCTTCTCCATCTAGATGCCTCCTACACTGTGAAGCTTTCCCCAGCTCCCTCAACTTCTCTCTGCTCTTCTTCTCCAGTATCACGTGCAGGTCTTTATCCCCAAACCTAGCCAGTTGGATTGGGACCATTTGTTTCTGTGTCTGCCTCCCCCATCAGACTGGGAGCTCCTTGACGTTGGGAGAGGCCAGCTCCTATTTGGTTCATCTTGTGCCCACTAGGGTCCAGCCCACGGTCTGGCACACAATAAATAGTCATTGAGTGAGTGTCTGAGGAAAGAATGAATAGATGGGTGTGGATGGATAGATGGAGGAGGGAGGGGGGAGGGAGGGATAGATGGAGGAGGAAAGGATGGATCGATGGATGGATGGATGGGAATTGTATTTGCTAAACCAGGCTATTTTTGTTTCTGAATCTGCTGCAACTTCCTGCGTGCCACAGTGGTCTGCATACTGCTGAATGTCACCAGTAGACCGCAGTCTTCATAAATAACATTGACCAAATACTTCCGGCATGCTGGACATTCTGCAAGCTCCCTGCAGGCATCTTCTCGTTAAACGTGTCACACACCTCCTCTCCTCCTCTCTCTCCTGTGTTCATAAAGTTCTAGCCACTCTGATTTCTCTGTTGGTTCTCAAATCCATCAAACACACTCCATCTCTGCACCTTTGCCCTGTTCTCCTCTGCTCAGGGCCCTCTTTCCTCAGATGACTTCTTGGCTTGTTCCATCACCTCTTTTAAGCCTGTGCTCAAATGTTACCTCCTCAGTGAAGCTTTCCCTGACCGCTAAAACAGCCACCCTACCACTCTCCATCTCCTATCTGGGGCTTTCTCCGTTTAACATGACAGGTGCATTCTCCCAGCTCATTACCTATTCCTTCCCATCCTCATTTTACTTTCTGCACCATATTCTAGGAAAGTACCACGTTTGGTTAATAATAATAATGATGTCCTGTTTCTTGAGCATTTATTCAAAAGTGTGCCAAGCAGACTGCCAAATGCTTTACATAGATGAACGGACTTCACCCACATGACACACCTATGGGGTAGGGGCTTTTTTTTTTTTCTGCGAGAGGTCCAGTTATTTGCCTGCTGCTGTGGATGAGGACCGCTCCAGCGAGCCTGTGTGTGAGGCTGCCTGATTGCCTGCTTTCCTTCTGTTTAGTTTTGTAGATGACGCTGACAGCCTCCTGCACATCAAGATAGAAGATTCCCCGGAAGCCGACCTTTCCCCCTTTTTAAGGCACCTCTGTCACTTTCTCGGTAAGGGGCAATCTCCAACCAGGAAGCCACTGGTCTGTGCCCAGGGGCCAGAAGGGCTGTGGTACCTTGTCCACGCTTCTGCTTCTGATTGTGACTGTCAGCACTGAGGAAAGAAAGGGTGGGGCCAAGCACAAGCCCGGCTAGGTGTGGCCAAGCCCCAGGACAAACTGTCCCTAAGGAGCCCTTGACAATGAGGGCAGCCACATGTTTACCTTGGGGGTAGTGGGGCCAGATAAGACCACCGGATTGCAGATTGAGCGCCCTGCATTCTGACCCTGGCTGGACCAGTAGGCCCTTTTGGGTCCACTTAACCCTTGGTCCCGGCCTCACTGCACCTGTTGGGAAATGAGAGTGTTGCCCGCCTCCCTCCCCCCACCACCTGCTGTGGGTGCATATGGTCAGAGCAGCCTGCTCTGGGCTCTGGGAACCCAGAGGTGAATCATACTCCATCCCTGCCCGCCTGTCCTGTCAATGGGTGGAATGGATGGAAAATTCCAGAACCCTCCCAGCTCTGACTTCCAGGATCCCCAGTGTGTGTGTGCCCAGTGTCCCTTTGGTTCTCCCATCACACATGGCAGTGCCCACCAATCACTTACCTCATTGAGGGTGCAGTTTTCAGTCACCCCAGGGCTCACGATTGCCCAAGGAGAGCAAGATGGCTGGAGAGATTGAGGTTGAGTCCAGTCAGGGGCCCTACCCCAGGGCTGCCTGCTGGGTACCACTTTAGCCCCCAGCCCACATGGCCGCACCAGGGGCCAGAGAATGGCTTTTTGGCCCAAACATCCTTATTTGCCTGGGAGGTTGCAACATTCACTTGACCAGTATCTAGGCTGTGACTCGCCCTGTGTCCCACCTTGGGATGGCAGAGTCCTGTGCCATAGAGGCCCCCTCTCCAGCCCTACCTTGCTGCGTGGGACTTGCTGGGCCAGTCCTTAACTGCTCTGTGTCTCTGATTCCTTGTCCATATGATGAGGCACTTGGCCTTAACCATCTCCTCCAGTGCTGACAGTCTGCAATTTCGCATGTGGTATGTTTATCTCCAGTTCTCAGAAGTTACCCGATCAGCCCAGGATGCCAGCTTAGATTTCCTCCCCACCCCTCACTGGGCGAGCCTCAGCCTCAGGGGCGTTATTAAGTGTGATCGTAGCTGACCTCTCCGTGTCAGGCATGGGGCTAAGCACAGGACAAAACCTTTTGAGGTAGGTAGTATACTGTAACCCCATTTTCTGGAGGATAAAACTGTGCCTTAGAGTAACATGCTCGGGCCATACAGCCAGTGAGTGGCCGAGCCAGGATTCATACCCAGGCCGTACTGCCTCTGTCAGCACCCCCATGTCCTGGGGGGACCATCTTCTCATCCCACTCAGGAGGCCAGCTGGTAACTGAGCTTCTTGGGCTAGAAACCTGGAGAGCCAAAAAAAAAAAAAAAAAAAAAGACCTTTGCATGATAATGCTGAACACCCAGTGTGATTCTCTTGAACTGCCAGTGAGGTCTGAGGACCTCCATGTGCCAGGTGATGAAACAGTGTCCCAGAGATGTTGTGTGACTAGCCTATGCCATGGTGTGCTGGGTCTGAACTCACTCTTGGACCATGGGCCCCTGAAGCCAGTCAGCTTACGGCAACTAAGGTCCACAGGGAACGAGGCCATGCAGGTCCCCCGCCTTTCCTTCCTCTTGCAGAACTTCACCTCCAGCTTGGCTCTGTCATCCTGGTCTTTTCCACCCTGGGCATCAGTCGCAGCTGTGCGGCCATCTTGGCCTTCCTCATGCACTGGAATGGGCAGACCTTGAAGGTACGCACTCCCCAGGCGAGGATCAGACTGCAGCTACCTCCAGCAGGCAGCGTCAGAGCTGGACCTGGGAGGAAGGGGGCCCAGGCACTACCTTGGGGCCCTAACTGGGGGGCGGGAGGGAGAGGGGTCAGGGAAGGGAGCTCCAAGTCTAGGGCTCTATCCAGCATACACACCCAGGGGCAAGGTCCCAGAGGTCTGGGCCAGAGGCTGAGGCTGTGACATTAGAGACCTGAGGCTTGGCGTGTGGGGCAAGCCCAGAGACTCAGGCTGGGCAAGGCCATGGCCAGCCACACCCTCATCATGTCCCTCCTCAATCTGACTACTGGCATTTGTTCAGGCTTCTCCCAGGGAGGTAAGTTTTGGCTATTGCTTGGAGCCAGAGACTTGCAGCGCCCCCAGGCTCCAAGGGCACCTACCCTGACAGTCTTTACCCAGATTGGAGAAGGGGGCAGAGACCTATCTCCACAAACCCTGTGGAACCAGGGCTCCTGGTGCCGAGGGCAGTGTGTTTTGAGTGCGCTGGGAAATGGCAGATCTGCCCTGAGGGGAGGAACAGCTTGTGCGTGATTTCCAAGGACTTGGGTAGGACCCACACAGCTCCCATATATGCCCGGGGCTGTGCTTGGAGGAAGGGGAGCATCGAAGAATGACCATGGTCAGGACCTACTGCTGGTGGTTTTAGATATTGACCCCACGTGCTCTGTGGGGGTGAAATTGCAAGCTAGAAGGAGTCTTAGACGGCCAAGAATTCGACCTGTGGGTACGTACCTGGCAGAAGTGAAAGCAAAGACTCCGAAGTTTGTAGAACCATGTTCTTGGTTCTACACTTGGTTCAGCACTGACGGTAGCCGGGAGGGGGGAGTGACCCAAGTGTCCATCGACAGATGGGAAAATAAGTGGGTAGTGTATCCAAATAATGGAATACTACTCAGCCTTAAAAAGGGGAGACATTTTGACACCTGCTGCAACATGGATGAACCTGGAGGACATTGTGCGGAGTAGAATAAGCCAGTCACAAAAGGACAAATACCATATGATTCCGCTTATGAGGTACCCGGAGTCGTCAAAATCACAGACATTGGAGGTAGAATGGTGGGTGCCGAGGGCAGGGGGCAGCGGGAACGGGGAGCTGTTTAATGGACATGAAGCTTTGGTTTGGGAAGATGGAAAAGTTCTGGAGATGGATGGTGGTGCTGGTTGTGTGATGCGGCAAATGCACTTAATGCCACTGAACTGTACGTCCAAACCCGGTTACGGTGGTAAGTTTTCTGTATGCGTATTTTACCACAATTGACACCATTGAAAAAGAAAAGCATCTGGATGCAGAATCGCAGGCCTGGAGCGAGAGAACCAGACCCCTGTTCTCACCCCGTGCAAGGTGAATTGTCGGAGGTCATTGCCTGCTTGAGTGTTTTGGTGTGTGCTGCAGGGAAGGGTGTGACGTTGCTGATAAATCTGGGGAGGGAGGCCTGTGCCGTTGCTCCTGTAGAGATGCCTCTCCAGCCACCTCCCCAGGAATGGGCGCTGGCCTGCAAGGGGCCCCTTCTCTGCTGCCTTGTTGAGCTGGAATGTGGAGAAGACTGGAGCTGGCAGAAGGTGTGGAGAGCTCACTGCTTGCAGGGGGTGTTCCAGGATGGGAGCTCCCCAGGAGTTCGAATGGGGCCAATGGGAGCCCTGGCCTGCTGGGGTCCCTGATTTCCTTACGGCTCATGGTGAAGTTTGTGTACAAAAAGGTCGAGCGAGAGCCTTGTAGCTCTGATATTTAGTGATGTTTCCCAGCCCTGACAAGCACATCACAGTCCTCTCTCTGCTCCCAGGCTTCCAGAGCTGGCTGGGGTGAGTGCAAGAGGGAGGGTTCACCCACCTGGCTCCTCTGAGTTCTCTAGCAGTGAAGGCCAGGCCCCCTCGGCTATGTGGTGGCACCTATGGGCCCACCCACGGGTCCCCAAAGAACTCCAGCAGTGAATTCGAGGGCCATCTGGGTGTGGCTGTCCTGCTCAGTGGGAGGACAGGTGCTTGGGTCCTTGAAGGACCCAAGTCCTCCTCTCAGGAGGAACCTGGGATTAGTAATCTGTGTTGTGTGCAGGGATGTCCTGTTGCTGGGGGCTCTGCCCTGAGATGCCATCTAGATAACTTGACAAAAAATGCTATGCAACCAGAGCTGTGGACAGCAAGAACTGCCACTGTGACCTTGCTGGGTCTTTTCCAGACTGAGTTAGTCGTGTGTGGTGGTTAGGTTTTCCTAACCATTACCAAGCAATGCCCTGCATTACTGACAGAGGTTGACCTGGGCTCAGCTCTGCTGCTGCCTGGGGTCCAGAAAGACATTCCCTCCTCCTGTTGTCTGTGTGGTCCTGGGGTCCTCCTCCGTGCACTGGGGAAGCCATGTCCCTGGCTGTTGTCAGCTCAGTTGAGATGGTCAGAGCCCATGGGCTTGGCAAAAAAAAAAAAAAAAAAAAGTGTGGGCCACACTGGGGCAATATACTGCTTCCTGGGCTTATGGTCCCAGCTGAGCTCACTGAGGCACCAAGACCAGAAGTGGGAAGTTAAGGGGTGAACCCTGAGCCACCCTGCTTGTCCTGGGCTTTCAAGGCTTTGGCACAAGGTTGTGTGGGATCCCAGAGCCAGCAAGTCCTTAAGAAATCTATTTCAGTTCCTTTAAACTGCTGACAGTAACTTTGTCCCTTAAAAGATCTTCAGAGAAAAACAAAACAAAACAAAACAAAATCCAACTCCTGAGGCACCATAATGGCTACTATTGGCAGAGTGCCAGGTCATTGTGAATACTTCTTGCATAATGAAACCACAAGGACCCCGCAGATTGTTATTATCCCTGTTTTGCAGGAGGCTTCTAGAGGCTGAGTAATTTGCCCAAGGCCCCATAGCTGTAAGTGGCAAAGCTGGAATCCAAAACCACCACACGGCACAGTTTGAGAATCTGGGCTTTACACAGAGCCCAAGGTGGTGGGAAGAGCATTGGCCTTGCACCCTGAAGAATGGGGCTGTGGGCTGGCTGCTGCCTCTTACCAAGAGTGACCTGGCCACATACCTTCATCCTTCGATCTCACTGGTGTTTTCTGTGAGTCCAAGCAGATGCTTTGTGGGCTGAAAGGGGTTGTGAGCAGTGAGTGTGGGGGACTGTGATTATAGTTTGTCCTCAGGGGCCCCATCTGACCTGATCAGGACTTAGTAAACTTTACAACTGCATAGCTCTGCCCCAGGTACCACTGTTGTTGTTATTGTTGTTTTAAATGGCAAAGTACAGATAACATGAAATTTACCATTCTGTCATTTGTAAGCATGCAGTTCAGCAGCATTAAGTACATTCACATTATTGTGCAGCCGATCTCCAGAACTCTTTTCATCTTGCAAAACTAAAGCTCTATACCCGTTAAGTAGCAATTCCACATTCTCCTCTCCGCCCAGCCTCTGGCAACCACCATTCTCCTTTCTGTGTCTATGAATTTGACTCCTTCAGGTACCTCATATAAGTGGAATCATACAGTATTTGTCCTTTTGTGAGTGGCTTATTTCACTTCACATAATATCCTTAAGGTTCATCTATGTTGTAGCATGTGCCAGAATTTCCTTGCTTTTTAAGGCTGAATGATATTCTGTTGTATGTAGTATTCACCAGTGAGCCCATCAGGGCCTGGTGCTTTCTGTTTTGGAAGATAAGTTTTTAATCCAATTTCTTTAATAGATAAAGGCCTATTCAGATTGTGTGATTTTGTGTGAGTCTTGGCAGATTGTGTCTTTCAAGGAATTGGTCTGTTTTATCTAGATGCTATGTGGACATGATGTTGTTCATAGTATTCCTTTAGTCTCCTTTTAATGTCCATGGGCTCTGTAGTGATGTCCCTTTTTCATTTCTGATATTAATGAATTGTATCTTCCCTCCTTTTCTTAGTCTTGCTAGAAGCTGATCAATTTTGCTGATTTTTTCCCCCAAAGAACCAGCTTTTGATTTCATTGATTTTTTTTTTTTCTGTTGATTTTCTGTTTTCAATTTCATTGATTTTGGCTTTAATTTTTATTTTTTTCTACTTACTTTGGGTTTAATTTACTCTTCTTAGTTTCCTAAGAAGGAAAACTTAGAGGATTGATTTAGATGAACATTCATCTTGTGAATGTTCCATTTGATCTTGAGAAGAATGTATATGCTGTTGTTGGATGGAATATTCTATAGGTGTCAGTTATATCTAGTTAATTAATGGTGCTGTTGAGTTCAACTATGACCTTATTGATTTTCTGCCTGCCATATCTGTCCATTACTGATAGAAAAGTGATGAAGTCTCTAGAACAGTGGATTCATCTATTTCTCCTTGCCTCACATATATTGATGTTGTTAGGTACATGCCGTTGTATGTGTGTATATACGTATTTTGTTTATCCCTTCATCTGTTGATGGATCTTTGGGTTACTTCTACCTTTTGTTTATTTTTTGAATAATGCTACTGTGACTGTGGGTGTGTGAATATCTTTGAGATCCTGCTTTCAGTTCTTTTTTTCCTGTTTTATTCTTTGTTAAGATATAATTAATATATAACATCAGTTTCAGGTATATAACAATTGTTCAGTGTTATGTACATACTACAAAATGATCACAATAAGTCTTGTTAACATCCATCACCACATATAGGTACAAATTTTTTTCTTGTATGAGAACTTTTAAGATCTACTCTCTTAGTAACTGTAAATTATACAGTATAGCATTAACTATAGTTACCATACTGTGTATATCCCTATGACTTATTTTGTAACTGGAAGTTTGTACCTTTTGACCACTTTCCCCATTTTGCTCACCTCTGGCCCCTACCTCTGGCAACCCTCAGTCTATTCCCTGTGTCTGAGTTCAGCTTTTTTGTGTTTTTGTTTTGTTTTTTAGGTTCCATATAAGTGAGATCATATGGTATTTGTCTTTCTTTGTCTGACTTCACTTAGCATAATGCCTTCAAGGTCCATCCATGTTGTTGCAGATAGCTGGATTCCTTCCTTTTTAATGGTTGAATAATATTCCATCCTGTGTTCCATTCTGTTCCATGTTGTCTTTATCCATTCAGCCATCAGTGGCCACTATGGTTGTTTCATGTCTTGGCTATTGTAAATAATGCTGCAGTGAAGATGAGGTACAGATACCTTTTTGGGCTAGTGTTTGTATTTCCTTTTTTTTTAATGTTTATTTTTATTCTTGAGAGAGTGCACATGTGCAAGCAGGGGAGAGGCAGAGAGAGAGGGGGACAGAGGATCCAAAGCGGGCTTCATGCTGACAGCAGAGAGCCCTATGTGGGGCTCAAACTCACAAACTGAGATCATGACCTGAGCTGAAGTCAGATGCTTAATTGACTGAGCCACCTAGGTGCGCTGTGTTTTTGTTTCCTTTCTATAAATACTCAGAAATGGAATTTCTGGATCATATGGTAATTCTTTTCATTTTATTGTTGTTTTTTTTTATTTTAGAGAGAGAGAGTGCTTGTGAGTAGGGGAGACAGGCAGAGGGAGAGGGAGAGAGAGAATCTCAAGCAGGCTCCATTCCATGCTCAGTGTGGAGCCTAGGATTGTGACCAGAGCTGAAATCAAGAGTTGGATGCTCAATGGACTGAACCACCCAGGTGCCCCATATTCCTAATTTTTTATGAATCTCCATATTATTTCCATAGTGACTGTACCAATTTACAGTTCTATTAGTGCATCGAGGTTCCCTTTTCTCCACATCCTTGTTTGCACTTGTTATTTCTTACATTTTTTTGGTAATAGCCATATTGTGATTTGTTACCTCATTGTGATTTTGATTTGCACTTCCCTGATGATTAGTGATGTTGAGCATCTTCTCCTGTACCCATTGGCCATCTGTATGTCTTCTTGGGGAAAAGACATCCAGATCTTCTGCTCTTTTTAAAATCAGATTTTTTTCTATTACATTGCAAGAGTTATTTATATATTTTGGATATTAACGTCTTATTAGATATATGATTTACAGATCTCTTCTCCCATTCAGTAGGTTGCCTTTTCATTTGGTTGATGGTTTCCTTTGTTGTGCAAAAGCTTTTTAGTTTGATGCAGTTGTTTGTTTTTGTTCTTGTTGCCTTTGCTTTTGGTATCAAATCCAAAATATCATCACCAGGACTGATGTCAGGGAGCTTACCAGATATGTTTTCTTCTAGGATCATTATGATTTGGGGTCTTACATTCAAGCCTTTAATTTTTTTTGAGTTGATTTTTGTGTATGGAGGAAGACATGTTCCAGTTTCACTATTTTGCATGTGGCTGTCTAGCTTTCCAATGCCATTTATTGAAGATTGTCCTTTACCCATTGTATATTCTTGTCTCCTTTGTCATAAATTAATTGAAGATTTATACATGTCGGTTTATTTCTGGACTATTTTGTTCCATTGACTTATGTGTGTATTTTTATGTCCATGCCATACTGCCTTGACTATGATAGCTTTGTAATATAGTTTGAAATCAGGATGTCATGCCTCCCGCTTTGTTCTTCTTTCTTCAGATTGCTTTAGCTATCTGAGGGTCTGTTAATGATTCCATACAAATTTTAAGATTGTTTGTTCTATTTCTGTGAAAAATTCCATTGGAATTTTGTCAGGGATTGTGTTGAATCTGTAGATTGCTTTGGGTACTTGGGATGTTTTAACAATGTTAATTCTTCCAATCCATGAGCCTGGAATATCTATTTATTTGTATCCTCTTCAGTTTCTTTTATTCATGTCTTACAGTTTTCAGTGTATACGTTTTTAGCTCCTTGGTTAAATTTATCCCTAGGGATTTTATTCTTTTTGGTGTAATTATAAATGGGATTGTTCTCTTAATTCCTCTTTCTGATAGATAGTTCATTATTAGTGCATGTGATTTTTGTGTATTGATTTTGTATCCTGCAACTTTACCAAATTTATTATTCCTAATGTTTTTTTGATGGATACTTTAGGGCTTTCCAAATATAATACCATTTGTAAAGAGTTTTACTTCCTTTCCAATTTGGATGCCTTTTATTTCTTGCCTAATTGCTACTGCTTGCAATACTATGTTGAATAAATGTGGCAAGAGTGGGCATCCTTCTCTTATTCCTGATCTTAAAGGAGAAGCTATTCAGCTTTTCACCATTGAGTATGATGATGGGCTTGTCATATATTGCTTTCATTACGTTGCAGTGTATTGTATTCCCTCTATACCCACGTTTTGGAGAATTTTTATAACTGGATGTTGATTTTTGCTAAATTCTTTTTCTGCCTCTGTTGAGATAATCATACAATTTTTATCCTTCATTTTGTTATGATGGTATATTACATTGACTGGTTTGCAAAGGTTAAACCATCCTTGCATCCGTGAAGTCAATCCCGCTTGATCCTGGTATATAATTCTTTTAATGTATTGATGAATTTGGCTTGCTAAGATCTTGTTCAGGATTTTTGCATCTATGCTAATCAGGGATATTGGCCTGTAATTTTCTTTTCTTGTTGTGTCTTTGTCTGGTTTGGCATCAGGGTAATGCTGGCCTTGTAGAATGAATTTGGGAGTGTTCCTCCTCTTCTGTTTTTGGGAAGTGTTTAATAAGGAAGTGTTTAATAATGTTCGGTCCAATTCATCAGTGAAGTTATCTGATCCTGTACTTTTGTTTCTTGGGGGGTTTTGATTATGGATTCAATCTTGTTACTAATAATTGGTCTGTTCAGATTTTCTATTTCTCCATAACTCAGTCTTGGTAGGTTGTAAATTCCAGGAATCTATCCATTTTTTCCATTTTGTTCAATATGTTGGTGTATAATTGTTCACAGTAATCTCTTATCCTTTGCATTTCTTTGGTATCAGTTGTAACATTTCCACTTTCATTTCTGATATTATTTGAGCCCTTTGTTTTCTTGGTGAGTCTAGCTAAAAGCTTGTCTATTTTGTTTATCTTTTAAAAAAACCCATCTCTTAGTTTCATTGATCTTTTCTGTTGTCTTTTTAGTCTCTATTTCCACTTTGGTCTTGGTTATTTCCCACTTCCTAGTAATTTGGGGCTTAGTTTGTTGTTCTTCTAGTTTCATGACGTGTTTTTGTTTCTTAATGTAGGCATTTATTGCTATGAACGTCCTTCTTAGAACTGCTTTCGCTGCAGCCCATAAATGTTGATATGTTGTATTTTCATTTTCATTTGTTTCAAGACATTTTTTAAAGATTTTATTTTTAAGCAGTCTCTACACCCAATGTGGGGCTTGAACCCACAACCCTGAGATTGTCACATGCTCCACTGACTGAACCGGCCAGGTGCCCTCAGTATATTTTTGATATTTCTTTTGATTTCTTCATTGATCCATTGTTTGTTTAGTAACATGTTGCTTAATCTCCATGTATATGTGTACTTTCCAGTTTTCTTGTAATTGATTTCTAGTTTCATACCACTGTGGTCATAAAAGATGCTTGATAATATCTCAGTCTTCTTAAATTTATTATTTATTTTGTGGCATAACATATGATCTGTCCTGGAGGATGTTTCATGTGCACTTGAGAAGAATGTGTTCACTTTGAGAGGGAATGTTCTGTAAATGTCTGTTAGGTCCATCTGGCTTAATGTGTACTTCAAGTCCAATGTTTTATTATTGATTTTATGTCTGGATGACCTGTTAATGCAAGTGGGGGTATTAAAGTCCCCTACTATTGTTATATTGCTGTCTATATCTCTCTTTAGGTCTGTTAATATTTGCTTTATATATTTAGGTTCTTCTATGTTGGGTGCATAAATATGGACAAATTTTACATCCTCTTGTTGGATTGAGCCTTTTATCATTATATAGTGACCTTTGTTTCTTATCATAGTCTTTGTCTTAAGGTCTATTTTGTCTGATATAGCAGCTTCAGCTTTCTTCTGGTTTCCATTTGCCTGGAGTATCTCTTGCCTCCCTTCACTTTGTGCGTGCGCGTGTGTGTGCGTGTGTGTGTGTGTGTGTGTGTGTGTGTGTGTGTGTATGTGTGTATGTGTGTGTGTGTGTATGTGTGTGTGTGTGTGTGTGTGTGTGTGTGTGTGTGTGTCTCCTTAACATCTGAAGTGAGTGTCTTAGGCAGCATATAGATGAGTCTTCTCTTTTTTTTTAATCCATTTTGCCACTCTGTGTCTTTCGATGGGAGAAGTTAGTCTATTTACATTTAAGGTAATTATTGATAGGTTTGGAATTACTGCCATTTTAACTGTTTTTTGGGGGGGCTGTTTTATAATTCCTTTTTTCCTTTTCTTGCTCTCTTTGTGATTTATGATTTTCTGTAATGGTTTGCTTATTCCTTTCTCTTTCTCTTTTGTGTATCTATTACAGATTTTTGCTTTGTGGTTACCATCAGACTTACATAAAACAACTTATAACAGCCTGTTTTCAGTTGATAACAACTTAAGTTTGAACGCAGTCTAAAACTCTACATTTTTACTACCCCTCCCAATGTTTTATGTTTTTGATATCCTAATTTACATATTTTTGTCTTAGTTATTTGTAGTATTTTTGTCTTTTAACCTTCACACCAGATTTATAAGTGAACCTACCACCTTTACATTAGATTATTTTGAATTTTACTCTACCAGTGATTCTTATACTTGCCTTTTTTCCTAACACTAATTAGTGCCATTTCATTTCAGCTTTAAGTCCCTGTAACACTTCTTGTAAAACTGGTCTGGAGGTGATGAACTCCTTCAACTCTTGATTGCCTGGAAAACTCTTTATTTCTCCTTCAATTCTAAAGGACAGCTATGCTGTGTAGAGTAGTCTTGGTTGGCAGTTTTTTCTTTCAGCTTTGAATATATCATGTCGCTTCTTTCTGGCTTGCAACATTTCTGCTGGAAAACTGCTGAGAGTCTAATGGGGCTTCCTTGTGTGTACCAAGTTGTTTTTCCTTTGCTGCTTTTAAGATTCCCTCGTTGTCTTTAACTTTTGATTAATTAGTTGTGATATGTCTTGGTGTGGATCTTTGGGTTCCTCTTTTTTAGAATTCTCTGGGCTCTGGGTATCTGTTTCCTTTTCCAGGTTAGAGAAGTTTTCGGTGTTATTTCCTCAAATAAGTTTTCTGTCCCTTTCTCTTTCTTCTCCTTCTGGGACTCCTGTACTGAGAACACTGATCTTCTTGATATTGCCCATAAGTCCCTTAAGGTATTCTTGTTTTTCTTTTCTTCTCCTCCTCCCCTTCCTTCTCCTCTTCCTCTTTCTCCTCCTCTTCCTTCCCCTCCTCCTCCTCCTCCTCCTCCTCCTTCTCCTCCTCCTCCTCTTCTGCCTTCTTCTTTTCTATCTCCTCCTTCTTCTCCTTCCCCTCCTCTTCCTCCTTCTCCTCTTCTTCCTCCCCCTTCTCTTTCTCCTCCTCCTCCTCCTCCTTCTTTTCCTTCTCCCCTCCTCCTCCTCCTCCCCCACTTCTTCCTCCTCCTTGTCGTCGTCTTCCTCCTCCTCCTCCTCCTCCTCCTCCTCCTCCTTCTCCTCCTTCTTCTCCTCCTTCTTCTCCTCCTTCTTCTCCTCCTCCTTCTTCTTCTTCTTCTTCTTCTTCTTCTTCTTCTTCTTCTTCTTCT
>NC_064815.1:25126056-25155337 GCF_023721935.1 Panthera uncia | reverse complement strand
CTTCTTCTTCTTCTTCTTCTTCTTCTTCTTCTTCTTCTTCTTCTTCTTCTTCTTCTTCTGTTGCTGCTTTGATTGGATGCACTCCACTGCACTGTCTTTGAGTCCACAGATCCTTTCTTCCACTTCATGTAGTCTGCAGTTGAATCCTTTAGTTGTACTTTTTCAGTTTAGTTATTGTATCCCGCAGCTCTGTGATTTCTGTTTGGTACTTTCTTATGTTTTCTGTCTCTTAGCTGGAATTGCCACCAAGGGGGTTCAGGAGAACCTCGGTGAGCGTCTTTATGACATCAACTCTTTATCAGGTAAATCACTTATCCCCATTTCATGAGGATGTTTTTGTGAGGTTTTATCTTGTTTTGTGAGATTTATCTTGTGAGCAAATATTTTCATGTGCTTATTGACAAATCATGTATCTTCTTTGGGAAAATGTCTGTTCAAGTTTTTTTGCTTATGTTTCAATTGGGGTGTTTGGTTTTTTTTGTTGATTTTTAGGGGCTCTTTCTATATTCTTCATATTAGCACCTGGATATCAGTCATTTGGAATGTATTCCTCTGTTTGTTTTTTCTTCATTTTCCTTGACTCTGTTGGTTTCTATGCAGTGGGGAAAACAGCCACCTCTTCCAGTCTTGAAGGAATGGCCTGGTGTAGAAAATGAACCTTATTGTTCAACCCTTCCCTATTTCTTGGTTGTCTCTCACACCTTTTTGATTGTCAAAGCAGCTTGCTTTGTTCTTAGTGGCTCCCCATAGCTGAGGGTGTGCCAAGACCTGTCAGGGGTCCAGGGGAGGATCTAAGTCTGCATCTAGATTCGGGCTGATTGGAAGCCTGACCTTCAGGCAGCAGCTTAAACAGTATGCAAATATACCCGTTTCAGGGGAAGATGGGAACATAGGCATTTCTGTCTGCTCCTTTTACACTGAGCCACTGGGATGATAGCCAGTTAAGAACTATTTCTTTGTTTGCTACTGTCCTGTTGAACCCATAAACACAAGCCCCACTGGCCACCTGCCTTTGGTTATTTTGGCTGTACACCCAGAGTGGAATGGCTGGATCGTATGGTAATTCTATTTTTACTTTTTTGAGTAATCACTGTACTGTTTTCCACAGCGGCTGCACCATTTTACATTCCCACCAACGGTGTGCCAGGTTTCCAGATTCTCCACATCCTCACTAACACTTCTTATTTTCTGTTGTTGTTGTTGTTGTTGTTTACATAGTAGCCATCCTAATGGGTGTAAGGTGATATCTCGTTGCAGTTTTTTTTCTTTTTATTGTGTTAAAATACACATAATGTAACACTTATCATCTCAACCATTTATTTACTTATGTGCATCTTAACCATTTTGAAAAAGTATACAGTCCAGTGGTATTAAATACTTTCTTAGGGGCATCTGGGTGGCTTTGTCAGTTGAGTGTCCAACTCTTGATCTTGGCTCAGGTCATGATCCCAGGGTCATGGGATTGAGCCCTGTGTTGGGCTCTGTGCTAAGGGTGGAGGCTACTTATGATGCTCTCTCCCTCTGCCCCTCTTCCCCACCTGGGCTCGCTCTCTCTCTCTCTCTCTCTCTCTCTCTCAAATAAATTTTTTTTAAATCTTTAAATACTTTCTAGTGTTGTACAGCCATTACCATCATCCATCCCCATAACTGTTTTTATCTTGTAAAGCTGAAACTCTTTTAAGCTCTATTAGACAGTAATTCCCCATTCTCCCCTCCCCCCAAGCCCGGCAACCATCATTCTATTTCCTGTCTCTATGATTTTAACTCTGCTAGTTACCTCATATCAGTAGATCACACAGTATTTTTTCTTTTGTTGACTGGCTTATTTTACTTCTCACGATGTCCTCAAGGTTCATCCATGTTGTAGCGTGTGTCAGAATTTCCTTCTTTAAAAACATTTTTTTTAAATGTTTATTTGTTTCGAGAGAGAGAGGCAGAGAATGAGCAGGGAAGGGACAGAGAGAGAAGGGGAGACACAGACACAGAATCTGAAGCAGGCTCCAGGCTCTGAGCTGTCAGCACAGAGCCTGACGCAGGGCTCAAACCCACAAACTGCGAGATCATGACCTGAGCCGAAGTCGGACGCCCAACTGACTGAGCCACCGAGGTGCCCCAAGAATTTCCTTCTTTTTAAAGATAGAATAACATTCCATTGTGTATATATGCCACATTTTGTTTTTCCATTCATCCGTTGATGGACACTTGGGTTGCCTCCGTGTTTGAGGTATTGTGAATAATGATGCTACGAATATGGGTGTACAAATATCTCTTTCAAGACCCTGTTTTCAATTCTTTGGGGTGTATACCTGGATCATATGGTATCTCTGTTTTTAATTTTTTGAGGAATCTCCATACTGTTTTTCCACCATGGCTGTACCATTTTACATTCCCACCAACAGTACACGTGGATTCCCTTTTCTCCACATCCTCACCAATGCTTGTTGTTGTTTTTTGTTGTTTTTCTTTTAATATTATAACCATCTTAATAGGAGTGAGGCATTATCTTACTATAGTTTTGGTTTGCATTTCCCTAATGATTGGTGATGTCGAGCAAGTATTTTCGTGTACTTATTGACCATTCATGTATCTTCTTTGGAAGATGTCTATTCAAGTTTTTTGCTTACATTTCAATTGGGCTGTTTGGTTTTTTGTTGAGTTTTAGGAGTTCTTTCTATATTCTTCATATTAGCACCTGGATATCAATCAGATATATCACTTGAAAATGTTCCTCCCAAACTGTGGCTTGCCTTTTCACTCTGCTGATTGTGTCTTTTGATGCATGGAAGTTTGTTTTGTTTGTTTGTTTGTTTGTTTTTGATTTGTCCAATTTGTCCATTTTTAATCCCCTGTACTTTTGGTATCCTATCCAAGAAATCATTGCCAAATCCAGTGTTATGAAGTTTTTCTGTTTTCTTCTAAGATTTTTGTAGTTTAAGCTCTAACACTTAGGTCTTCAATCGTTTTTGAGTTAATTTTTGTATATGATGTAAGGTTAAGTGTTCAACTTGACTCTTTTGCATGCGGGTATCCAGTTTTCCCAGCACCACTTGGGCTTTCTCCATTGAATGGTTTTGGCACCCTCCTTGAAACCATTTGGCCACATATACAAGGGCTTATTTCTGGGCTGTCTAGCCTATTCCTTTGGCTTAAATGTCTATCTTTATCCCATTACTACACTGTTTTTGATTACTATAGTTTTGTAATAGCTTCAGAGATTTGAAATCAGGGAATATGAGAATTCCAGTGCTGTTCTCTTTTTTTCAAGACTGTTTTGGCTATGTGGGGGTCCCTTGAGATTCTATAAGAATTATAGGATGGGCTTTTCAATTTCTGCATGAAATGCTGTTGGGATTTGGTAGAGATTGTATTAAATCTATACATCACTTTGGGTAGTACTGACATCTTAACAGTATCAAGGCTTCCTGTCCATGTGAATGGGCTGTCTTTCCATTTATTTGTGTCTTTTTCATTTTTTTAAATGTTCATTTATTTTTGAGAGAGAGAGAGAGAGAGAGAGAGAGAGAGAGGGAGAGAGAGAGAGAGAGACTGACTCCAAGCATGAGCGGGGGAGGGGCAGAGAGCGAGGAGACAGAATTGAAAGCAGGCTCCAGGCTCTGAGCTGTCAGCACAGAGCCCGATGCAGGGCCTGAACCCACAAACTGCGAGATCATGACCTGAACCAAAGTCTGACGCCTAACCAACTGAGCCACCCAGGCGCTCCTATCTGTGTCTTTTAAAATACCTTAGAGCATGTTTTATTATTTTTAGGTTACAGGTCTTTCACCCCCTTGGTTAAGTTTATTCCTAAGTATTTATTCCTTTTGATGCCACTGTAAATGGAATTTTGTTTTTAGTTTACTTTTGAGATCATTTGTTGTTAGTGCATAGATATACAACTAATTTTGAGTGTTGGTTTTGTAATTTTGCAACTTTGCTAAATTCATTTATTCTAACAGATTTTTTGGTGTAATCTTTAAGGTTTTCTACACATAAAATCATGTCACCTGCAAACAGAGGTAATTTTACTTCTTCCTTTCCGATTTGGGTGTCCCTTCCTTCCTTCTTTCCTCCCTCCCTCCCTTCCTGTCTCTGGTTAGGACCTCTAGTACAATGTGGAATAGAGGTGGTGCAAGCTGGCATCCTTGTCTTGTTCCTGATCTTAGAGGAAAAGCTTTCAGTCTTTCACCGTTGAGTATGGTATTACCCGTGGGCTTGTCCTATATGGCCTTTATTATGTTGAGGTATGTTTTTTCGGTTCCTAGTTTGCTGAGGCCCATTTTTCCTTTTTCCTCTGTCCTCAACCCAGATAGAGACCAGTTTGTCCTCTTCCTTCAGGTAATGACCCTTCCTTCATTTTAAGGTAGACACCTGAAGGAAAGCAGTTGCGAGTTCCCTTCTTCAGAGAATTTCCCCACAGTTCCCTTCCCCTTTCCATTCATTTAGCCGTTCACAATGCCCACCTTTGTTGGGGCTGCACTGTGTGCCGGGCATGGGCATGGTACTCTCCTGCCCACAGAAGCTTTCACCATGTTGTCTCAGCCTTCACAGGAGCCGTCTGAACTAAGAATGATCTCTGCCCCCATATCCAGCAGCAGATGCGCAGAGGTGCCTGCTCAAAGCAGAGCCAGCTCCTATGACTCCTTGCCCTGATGTATTAACTCCAGGCTGCTGCTGCTTCTGTGTCCAGCCATTAAGCTGTGTTGCTGGCCCACAGCAGGTGCCTCCTGTCCCTCCTGAGCTGGCTGTGATAGAGGTGGAAGGGCTCAGGTCCAGTCCCTGAGGTCTGCTTTCTCTCCTTGCATTGACAGAAGTCCTGGGCCTATGTCAAGAAGTGTAAAACCAACATGCGTCCAAACCGGGGCTTGGTGGCTCAGCTGTCAGAGTGGGAGAAGGTCGTCCTCGGAGACCGTGTCACAGACACCTTGGATCCACTCTACTGATCTTTTTGTGGCCCAGCTATGGGTCCCGAAGAACCTCGCTTGGGGGCTTCTTGTGGGTACTGGGCCAGGCTGTGTAACCAGGTTGGTGTGGAAAGAGAAGGCCTTTGCTGTCTGAAGTCATGTAGCAGCCTCCTGTAGTGGTTCTTCTCCGGCTCCTCGTTCATGCCACAGAGCAGGCAAGACTCAGCAGGAATCCCCCCATCCCTGGGTCATCCTGGACACCCTTCCTGCACTCCTGAGGCTGCCTCTGGAAAAGCATTTGGCTGTCTGAACAGCTATCCCACATGCCCCGGTGACTTGGACCCTTTGGAGGCTATCTGGGAGGAGTTCCAGGGGAACTGCCTTACGTTGGTCTACAGGGGTGTCACAGTGCCCACCTATGGGCAGAGATCCCCCCCCCCCCCCCCGCCCAGCTCCAGAGATGCCAGGCCCAGCCTTAGCCCAGGTGTCAGTCTCCACAGTTCTGACAGGTTTCTGGCACGGGGCACACCGTTGCCTCATCCCTGGTCCTATAACTCCCCAGCCAGTCCGATGGCTTCTTCAGAGTTCCTTTCCTTCTCCCCCACTCATTTCCTCCTGGCTGGCTTCCCCAAGAAGAGATTTCCACCCCTCCTATCTCCCACACCCATGCTTCTGGAAATTCCTCAGGTCTTAGGGGGATTTTCTTCGGAATGTGCTTCCAAGCCCTGGAAGCACCCACAGCACAAGTCAGGGGATGGCACAGACGATGGGACTGACAGGGAATTTGGGATGTCTGCCCCTGTTCAGTCACCAAACATTCTCTGCCACCCACGTGCGGCTGGGGAGGGACCTAGAGGTGAAGGCCATCTCACCTTCCAGGACTCTTTGCAGAAGGGTGAAATTGTCCTGCTCCCCAACGGAAGCCCAAGCCTTCAAGGAGTGGGGTTTTGCCCGACGGATAAGGGCTTTCCAGCCAGCTCAGGCCTGAAATCCGTTGGGCTAGGAACAGGAACAGAGTTTGGGAAGGCTGCAAACAATGGCTCTGTGGGTTAGGGACCTCCTGGTAGGAAGGGCAGAGCCGCTGGCACGTTTTCTTTGGGGACCTGGTGGGGATTAGCCTTGTGTGTTAGGACGGGCAGTCTGGTGGCTCCTGCAAGGACAGTAGCGGTGAGTCTGGAGGCTGGGAGACCGTAAGGCTGCCGCTGTAAAAATCCAAGCCAGAAAAGAGGCTTGGAATCCTCTTCCTGCAGAGGTGCTGCTTTCCCAAGGACGAAAGTGTTTGAGGCAGGGGTCACCCCCGTGGGCTTCAGTTTACTGTCAGCGTGACCGGGCGGAGCTCTGCGGGGCGTAGCACGTGGCTGGCACGATCCCGTGGAGCCTGAGCTGGAGCCGGCGACCCCGGCGCGCGCCAGCCCCAGGATGGGCTGTGAGCTGCGAGCGCGGGGAGAGCGCCCCAGCACACGTGGCCCCGCCCCCGCCCCGCCCAGGGCTCGGATTGGCTCAGGCAGGGGGCGGGGCTAGCGCTCTGGTAGCTTCAAGCCTTTTCCCATTGGTGGTCTTGGCGGCGCGAGCCCGGAAGCGGACGGGGGCGGCGGCGGAGGCGGCTGAGGCGCCTCGGGCGGGCCGGGGTTGCGGCGAGGTCCCAAGACTCGGCTTGTCCGGCGTGTGGCCCGGCAGCCATGCACCCCCCGGCCCCGGGCCCGTTAGGCGACTGCCTGCGGGACTGGGAGGAGCTGCAGCAGGACTTCCAGAGCCTCCAGGTGAGTGCCAGTGCGGGCGTCCATTGGCCCAGAGCCACGTCCCTCTGGCTCGAGGTCAAGGGTCGGGCAGCCCTGGGTCAGGCAGTGGGGGCTCAGGGCCAAGGGTCGAGGACGCTGGCGTGGCACCGGAGGGCGAGGAGGCCCTGGGTGCTGGTGGCCCTAGCTGGACCCTCCTCTCGGCCTCAAATGAGTGTCCGGCGGCAGCCCCCATCGCCGGCACTGCCGCTGCGACCCTGGTGGGGACCCGCTGCACCTAGCGGACCTGGGGCCTTGTGCGGGGGCCTCGGAAAGAGGTCCCTGCCCCGTCCTCTCCCAGGAGAGCGGCCTCCTGAGTCAAAGCCGGCCAGGCCCAGTCTTGGGTCGGTCACCTCGCAAACGTGCCTCGGGCGCCGGCACGGCTGGAGCCAGAGCAGCGCCAGCAGCGCGGTCCCCGCCCTAGGACAGCGCTGGGAGGTCTGGGCTCCCCCGGGAGGCAGGGTAGTGGTGTGTAGGTGAAGTGCCTGGATGGGGGCGGGGCCCATCCAGGGTGAAGGACAGCAGCCACGGAGGCAGGACTATGTGGCTACTGTAAAGAGAGTGAGGGGAGAAGTGGGTGGGCCAGACCCTGCAGGGACCTCATGGACGGGATTGGAATCTTTCTGATACCAGTAGGGAGCCATGGGAGGAAGTGTCTGGATCTGACTTGTATGCACCCTGTGCTGTTCTGTGGGGAGCCCCGAGGGGAGGGGTGAAGGCTGCTGGTCTCCTCTGGACAGGAGAAACTGGTTGGTAGGGGTGGCAGATGCAGCACATGTTGGGTTCTGAGGGGGGTGTGGTGGCCCCTTTGGGCCATGGGAAACAAAAGAAGGCCTAGAAAGGGTAGAGTACCTAGGCGGGCTGGGTACTTGGTCATGGCTTTATCTCTCCTGAACTGGTTCCAGCTCCTTCCTGTCTGCACTGAAGCCTTGTAGCCCAGCCTGGGCCTGGCCAAGGCTACTGTCACTAGAGTTTCTCCTGGAGTCCTGAGCAGAGCAGACTTAGTCTCCCAGCCTGGCCACCCCTGCCTGACCTTCCTCACACTTCCTATGGTTGTCTCCAGGCTTCTCCTCTGGAAACTCACCCACCAGGGCAAAGTGCTCTGGGAAGCTTTGGGCCAAAGGTGCTGGGGGAGGGGTAGAAGGACTGATCTTACAGCTGGAGGTCTAAGGGCTGGAGCCTGATGACCTTTAACCTGGGAAGCAGATGCGGGGAGTGCCAGAGCAGCAGGCGTCTTGGACAACCTCAGCTCCCCTGTGCTAGCAGGCCGGGTAGGCAGGAGGATCCGAGAGGACCAGGGTGGCTTCAGGCAGCCTGATTGGTCCAGAAGGTAGACCTTGGGCCTAGAATCCGAACTCGAGGTGGGAACAACTAGTAGGTGGGCTGAGACCAAGAAACTTTCAGAAACTAGTCTGTTTCTGGGACAAGGGGGTCGTGATGGCCTCTGGGCTTTGAGGAGGAGCCCCATCCCCTTGCCTGCCTTGGGGAGAGGGCAACCTCAGGGAGGTCCTTGGGCCGGCTGTCTCCTTTCTTTCTCAGACCCTCCAGAGGAGCCCCTGGGGCGTCTCTGCCCCACGCCCTGTCCAGCAGGCGCTGGCTCAGGGGCCTTCTAACCAGCCCGAGCCTTCCCCTGCCTGCTCCCCAGGAGACCCACCGGCTGTACCGCCTGAAGCTGGAGGAGCTGATCAAGCTGCAGAACAGTTGTACCAGCTCTATCACTCGGCAGAAGAAGCGGCTCCAGGAGCTGGCTCTTGTCCTGAAGAAGTTAGGACCCTCCCCCGCCGCTTCCACAGTCCCCCGTGCCTCCCGTACCGCTCTGGCCTAGGGCTGGGGAGTGGGCGTCGGATCTGGGTTGGGGGAGAGCTGGCACGGACTCCCGAGTGTCCCGGGCGTGGCGTCTCCCCTCGCTGGGTCCTGTTGACCCTCCCGCCCCACGGGTGTCGGCTGGGGATACCTGGGGGCCCCCTGCCCTGACTCTGGCTTCTGTCCACCTGCAGATGCAAACCCTCCCTTCAGTCGGAGGCTGAGGAGGCTGCACGGGAACTGGAGAACCAGATCAAGGAGCGCCAAGGCCTCTTCTTCGATATGGAGGCCTATTTGCCCAAGAAGAATGGGTGAGACCCCCCTCCCCCAAGCTCCGTTCAAGATGCTCCTGGGCGGCGGCCTGAAGAGCAATTTCCTTTGGTTGCTTGGCTGGCAAATGTTCCCTCGACCTACTCTGGGCCGAACAGTCAGGCCCAGCCCTGTGTCCGGGAGATGGCACGAGTGACAGTGACAGTTCACGGAGATGGGTGCTTTGGGGAGGAAGGACAAGAACTAGAGGAGCACAGTGAGGGGTGCCTCATCCAACCTGAAGGTCAGGGAAAGCGTGGAGCACGAAGGAGTGAGCCTGGCGGGCATGGGAGGGTGGAAACCGCAGGTCTGGCCAGAGCTCAGGGAGGTGGTGGGCGACCAGAGGGGAAACCAGGCCTCGGAGTTTGCTTTGGCCCCAGTAGGCCGGGCAGAGGGACCTTTAGATCAGCCACCGTCACTGAGGAGAGTGGCAGGGGACAGTGTACAACCCTTGGCCGAGTAAAAGAGACCGCAGGCAGCAAGACAGCGGAGAAAGAGTATGTTCCAGAAGGAGGGGACAGCAGCCTCAGATCAGATGGCCCGGGGGGTCAGATGCCATACGGAAGGGAAATGTTTCCTGGAAGTCAGGGCGGCCTTGGAGAGAACCACTCCACAGGATGGTGGAGGTGGAAGTTGGTAAGCGGGTGACCAAGAGCTGGGGGACGGGCACATTTAGGCAGCTCATCCCAAGCTTGGCTGTGAGTGGAAGGGGAAACCAGCAACTGGAACTTGGCCTAGGGGTGGGGGTGGGGGTGGGGGAGTGCTTTTGCTGCGCCCTCGTTTGTGTGTGTGTGTGTGTGTGTGTGTGTGTGAGTGTGTTACTTTGTACCTGGGGAAGACCTGGGCACATATGCCTTCGGGGAGGTGGGACCCTCGGAGTGAGAGACCCAGTAAAGGGAAATCCCTGGGGAGGTGGGAAGTGCTGGGCGTGGGCCCTTCTCATTTGTGAGGGGAGGGCGAGCAGAGAGGGTGAGGAGGGAGGCCCAGGAGAGGTCAGCCGCCTGGAGGGAGGGTTTGACGAGGCCACTGCAGGGATGGCATAGGGAGCTGGGGGTTATGGGGTCGACAAAGTGGCTGACGTGCAAGGGGGGCTCGAAACCTCAGCTGGCTTGGGAAAGGAGCCTGGGGTTGGGGGGCCTGGAAGCCTCAGAGAGGGCCAGGGTCCACATGGGGCAACCCACCTGGGAGGCTCAGGGTCAGAGCACAGGCTGAATTTCGGAGGGAGCCCTTCTGGGCCGGGAGGGGGCCCTGGCGGGGCGGACTGGGGGCTGAAGGCTGTCAGGTAGCAGGAATGGGGGAGGTGATGGCGGGTGTGTGTGCTCACAGGCACCGAGCCCTGCCCCGGGCTCGCAGGGGCCATCTGAGATGTGGGCACGGCTGCCGGAGGGTAGGAGAGCCAGGCCGCCCTGGAGGCCCTGGGGAGAGACCAGGGAGGGGACGCTGCTGGTTTACCCTGGAGCGGGACTGGGGAGCAGGCAGAGAGGCTGGGCCTTGGCGTCTCCCTCCCCTCGAGTGGGGCCGCAGCACCCCCAAGGTCGGAACCCTAGGCCAAGGCCACGGGAAGTCCGGGTAGGGATGGCGGCCCCAGCTCTGCGCCTTTGGCTGCCCTCCCCGTCGGAGCCTCTCCTCACCTGGTGTCCCCTCTCCTAGGTTGTACCTGAGCCTGGTTCTGGGCAATGTCAACGTGACACTCCTGAGCAAGCAGGCTAAGTAATTTGTTGTCGTGGGCTGGGTCCCCACCCTGCTCGCCACCCTCCCGGGTCCTTTCCATCCCGCCCCAGCTGCCCCGGCTAAGCCTCAGGGCGCAGCGGTCAGCGCCGGGGTCGCTGTCCCGGGCCAGCCCGTGCCTCCTGCGGAAGTGTGTCTGGAACAGGAGCCTCCCTTCCGGGTGGAGGCGAGGGTGGGCCCTGCCGGCACCCCGGCCTGTCCCACGAGTGTGTGCCCACCCAGGTTTGCCTACAAGGACGAGTACGAGAAGTTCAAGCTCTACCTCACCATCATCCTCATCGTCATCTCCTTCACCTGCCGCTTCCTCCTCAACTCCAGGTGGGTGCGCTGCTCAGGACTAGGCCCCCGCCCCCCTCCAGGCTCTGGCACCAACCCTGTGTCCCCTCCTCAGGGTGACAGACGCCGCCTTCAACTTCCTGCTGGTCTGGTATTACTGCACGCTGACCATCCGAGAGAGCATCCTCATCAACAACGGCTCCCGGTGGGTGAGGGGGCGAGGCGGGCGCTGGAGCTCCCCGGGGAGGGGGTGCGTGCCCCGGGCCCCCGAGAAGCAGGCACCGGACCGGGGTGCTGCTTTCTTCCCGCCTCGGCCTTGCTCCCTGTCCCTGAGCACCAGTCCTGGGGGTTGAGGGGACAGGAGTGACACTGGCTTCCCTATGTATGCAGGATCAAAGGCTGGTGGGTTTTCCATCATTACGTGTCCACCTTCCTGTCGGGAGTCATGCTGACGTGGTGAGTGGCAGGGCTTGGCTCCCGGGCCCTGGGGGGTCGAGGGGGCGAGTGCGGGCCAGAAAGGTGGTGCCCCCCGAGCTCCTTACCCTTCCCACCGCTTTCTCCCTCAGGCCCGACGGCCTCATGTACCAGAAGTTCCGGAATCAATTCCTGTCTTTCTCCATGTACCAGAGTGAGTATCTCAGAGGGCCCCGCTCGGCTCAGGAATCCCCCACGGGGAGGGGCGGGCCGAGGACGTGGGGCCCCAGCCTGGTTCTGATGCCCCCGCCCCAGGCTTTGTGCAGTTCCTGCAGTATTACTACCAGAGCGGCTGCCTGTACCGCCTGCGGGCCCTGGGCGAGAGGCACACTATGGACCTCACTGTGGGTGAGTCGGGCGTGGCCGCCCTGCTTGGGAGCCCTGACAGGGGGGCCGGAAAGGGAAGTCCTCTCCTGTCCACGTGGGTCTGAGAGACCGTGCCCATCTCCGTCCTCTTTCCTCCCCGCAGAGGGCTTCCAGTCCTGGATGTGGCGGGGCCTCACCTTCCTGCTGCCCTTTCTTTTCTTTGGACACGTAAGTCGTCTCTGCCCCTGCGCGTCTGGCTGGGCATCCCCGTGTTCTGGCTTTGGGCCCGAGTGGGGACCGGGATCTGCTGCTTGAAACCTCCCATTCCTCCCAGTTCTGGCAGCTTTTTAACGCGCTGACGTTGTTCAACCTGGCCCGGGATCCTGAGTGCAAGGAGTGGCAGGTGAGCGGGGGCGCCTCGGAGAGGCATGCCGGGAGGGCCGGCGCCCGGCCCCGTCCTGACCCCGCTTCCTCCCCCAGGTGCTCATGTGCGGCTTCCCCTTCCTCCTACTCTTCCTTGGCAACTTCTTCACCACCCTGCGGGTTGTGCACCAGAAATTCCACAGTCAGAGGCGTGGGAGCAAGAAAGAATGAGCCTGGGCCTTCCCCCGCCCGCCCGGCTCCCTACGACACCCCTGGCCTGGAAGCGGGTTCTGGCCCCTGTGTTGAGGGGGTAGGGGGCTCCCCTCAACCGGGAGGGTCTCTCCTGCTCTCCCTGGGGTGTTGTGGGCTCTGTGGGCCCCAAAGGCTGTGCTGGAGAGGAGGGGCCTGGGCCTATGGCCCAGGCCTGCGGGGAGCTCGGGGCCGGCAGCCTCAATAAAGGAAGAGCGGCAGAGGTGGCTTGAGGCGTGTGCTCTCCGAAGGGTGAGGCAGGGCCTCCGCGCCACCACAGCATGGGTTCTCGGGGCTCCTGAGCTGCTCTCTGGGGGTCTGAGTAGACCCAGGGGGGAGGCCCCGGATCTGCTCAAGCAATACCAGTCAAAATACAGAAAAGAGAACTTTATTCCAAGGACCAGAGATTATTTAAAATTATTTACAGTCATTGAAAATAATGTGGAGGGGCTGGGCCCCAGCTCAGCTGAGAAGAGCCCCTTCTGTACAGCCACCAAGGGCCGGAGATGTTCACAAAACACAGGCCCTGGTCTCCCCTGACCACATGCCCTGGGGCCGGGGTGCGCCAGAGGGTGCATCTGGGGCCTGGACCGGTCCCTCGGCCCACCTCCCGCGGCAAGAAACCAGCCAGGAGACTGGCAGAAGGGAGCGAGGAAGGTGATTACAGGGAAAAGCAAGTCTGTGGGGCTTGAGGGGCAGGGCCGGGCCGCCCCTAGCTCCACACGTCCAGGGAGTAGCGGCCCTTGGTCATCAGCTTCTTGATGTAGTCCACGGCCTGGGCGTGCTCCATGGCCCCCACCTCGGCCACGATGTCGTAGAAGGTGTTCTGCACATCCCTTGCCATGTTCCGAGCATCCCTGGGGCAGGATGGAGGTGGCACTGGGCAAGGGGCCCCCCCCAACCCCGGACAGGCAAGCCCCACCCCTCCCCTCCTCTGCCCCCACTCACCCGCAGACGTAGATGTGGGCACCCCCCTCGTGGATCAGCTTCCACAGGTGCTCCTTGTCCCTCTTCAGTAAGTGCTGCACGTAGACCTGGGGTGGGGGTGGGGGCAGAGGTGGCACGGTGACGAGGCGGGTCCCGCGGCCCTGAGGCCCAGCCCAGAGGGGCTGCCCGAGGCCTCACCTTGTGGGGCTGCTCCCGAGAGAAGGCCACGTTGAGCTGGGTGAGGGAGCCGTCCTTGTGGAACTGAGTCAGCTCTTCGCGGTACAGATAGTCCTCGTCAGACCGGCGACAGCCGTAGTAGAGCAGCGTCTCCCCCACATCCTTGCCTGGGGCGGCGGGCAGGGATGAGCAGGTACCCAGGCACACGGAGCCCCACGGAACCCCACCCCGTGCCCACACACTTACCCTGCTGCCGCAGCCAGGCCCGCTCCTGGATGAAGCCTATGAAGGGTGCCACCCCTGTGCCAGGGCCCACCATGATGACAGGGGTGGTGGCCTTGAAGGGCAGGCGGAACTGGGACTTGCGCACAAACATGGGCACCAGGGCCCGGCGGCCGTTCTCCCCTGCAGGCTCCTTGGCCCGTAGCCAGCTGGTGGCCACCCCCTTGTTGATGCGGCCAGACTTGGTCTCGTACTCCACCGCCACGGCACAGATGTGCACGGAGTTGGGGTGGACCTGGTGGGAGTGGGGCAGGGGTGAAGACACCTGAGGCCCTTCTCTCCTGCCCCCCCTGGCCCTGTCACCCCAGCCTCCTCAGCACGGGGGCTCTTCTCACCCTTCCTGGTGCCCAAACCTCAAAAGCCCCTTTCCAGCAGCTGTCCTGGCTGGCTCTCAACACCAGTAGAGAGCCGTTTGCAGTCTCGTGGTCCAGCCCGCTGGACATGAGGCACGTGGGGCAGAGCTGGGGCCACAGCTCAGGGCACCCATCGGCTGTGTCCTCCCTACGTGGGCTGGGCCTCGCACCTTGGAGGATGAGGCGATGGAGTAGTAACGGGCCTGGAGACGAGGCAGCAGCTCACACAGGTGGTCGATGGGGGGCCGCAGGGACGGGTAGTCCTGCAGGATGGCCAGGATGTGCCGCCGAGCCTCCACCACCCAGCTCAGGTACAGCTCCTGGGGAAGGCCAAATGTGGGGTGAGACCTGGAGGGGACTGAGGGGAGGCGCTGTGGCCCAGGTGACAGGGCTGAGGTGGTGGCTCCCCGGGTGCGGTGGCAGCAGGCCTACCTTGCCCTCGCCCGAGGAGGATGCCATCTTGCGCAAGTGCTCCTGCTCAGAGGGCTCCGAGGCGTACTGTGCCAGCTCATAGAGCACATTGGTGCGTGGCGGGTTGGTGATGTCCAGGTAGTAGGTGAGGGCCGTGCGGTACGAGGTGGGGCAGGGGAAGGGGTGCTTCTTGTTGGACTCCTCTGCAGGGAGAGGGGAAAAGCATTTGGGGTTAGTGGCCGCTGCCCAGCTAATCTGTTCCAGAACCTGGAATCGTGGGGTCTTGTGTCTGAGGGCCACGAGGGCACCAGGGCTTTGGGCTTAAGCAGCTCAACCTATCTACGGCGTTGCCAGGGGCCCATTCCTGCCGGCTGCCTCGGGTCCCGGGCTGGAGGGCAGGCAGCCTCGATTCCAGGACTCACCGTCCAGATTGTTCAGGGACATGATGACGTCCAGGTCAGCACCCAAGATCTTGCCGAGCTGGCTGACCAGGGCAGAGTCATTGGCTGGGTAAACGGCCACATGGTCCCCAGATTCATACCTAGGGTTGGTGGGGGGTGGATTCGAGGTTCAGGAGGGGGTGGAAGGCAGGGCCCGGAAGCTCTGAGAGGGGTGGGTTGGGGGAGGGGGTGGCTGCCAGCACCTGAGTTTGGAGTCTGAGATGTCTAATTCCAGGTGCATGAGGTGTCGCTCAGTTCCCTGGTTCAGCTTCCGGTTGGTGGTGACCTCAGCCAAGAACGGATTCTTGGCATCAAAGGGGCTGGGTGGGAAAGAGAGCAGCTCAGTGATTGGCCAGGCCCTCAATCTGAATCTTCCTGCCCCCAAGGGACCCTTCTGGTTTCACAGAACACAGGGAACCTTAGAGCCAGCCTCCCAGGGCCCCAGGAAACCTCTCCAATTATGTAAAAGGTTCTCCCAACCAGATTCAAGGCAGTGCCCCCAGTGACCCCCAGAAGTGGGCAGAGCTAGGTTATCAGTGTCTCCATTTACAGATAAGGAAACTGAAGCCGGTTCCTAAATGTGGGGGAGACCCTTCACCCACTACCTGTTTGTGGGCTGAGTGCATAGGAGGACCAGGCCCCTTGTAGATGGCTCCCTATGACAGAAGGTGCCTGGGTCCTGCCTGCACAGTCACTGAAATGTTGGGTTTCCTGTTAAAGCAGGGCCACTGGTCTTAAATCCTCAGGGTGTTAGGGGGACTTTTTCCTGGGCGGCTCCAGGAATCTGGGCACCGCCCCGGGGTAAGGCAAGTCAGGGGCCCAAGAGAGGAATGCTGTTTTTGGATAAAAAGTCCAAATACTGAGGCAGGTTTTAAGAAAGTGAGTCCTTCCTGCCAGGGTTCAACCTGGACCCACAGCCATACTCTGGATGTCCTGTTCCAGGCACTGGTAGGGGCCTCCCCACCCCCGGATACTTAGAGCAAAATGTCACATTAAGTACAAACTGAGCAAGTGTCTGTCTCCTGGTGGCCGTGCCCTGGCCTGAGGGACCCCTGGGAAGAGCCAGGGGGCAGGGCCTAGGTGCGGGTCTGCCTCTGTTCCTCTGCTCCGGGCCTTACGCCCTCCCGTGTGGTGGAGGTGAAGTCATGGGTGCTCCCACCCACACCCACTCGCGGGCAAGGGCCTGCAGGGACACACAGGACTGCCAGCCACTGGGGGCACCCACGGCCACAGGCCCCCAACCGTGCTCTCTACTCACGGTTTCTGGTTCTCGTAGCTCTTCAGTCGGCCCATCTCCCCCGTGTACACCTTGGCCACGTCTATGTCTGTGTGGACCACGAGCTCGTACTGGCGAATGCTGGCAAGGGGAGACAGGGTGAGGTGGGGAGGGTCCGGAGGATGGTGGGAGGGCTGGGGAGCCTGGGGTGCTGCAGGCTTCGAGGCGATTCTGGGAGAAGGTGAGGAAAGCCCCCCCAGTGCCCGTCCCTTCCAGGCAAAGCCCAAGTGCCTTAACGTGGGGCCCAGGACCCCCCGGTCCTGTGACTGAGCATCTGCCAGCTTCTCCTGGCGTCCCCGCCAGAACCCAGCGGGCCAGGTCTCCCACCCCGTGTGCGGACGCACACTCACCTGGACTCCTCTCCGGTGGCTTCCACCCCAAAGTGTTCGCACACGGCCGGCCAGAACTGCTCTCGCCACGTGATGAAGTCCTCCTCCAGGCTGGCGGAAGGAGGGAATGAGGCCGGCCCCAGGGAGCCCCTCTCCCCGCCCGGCCCGAGGAGCCCCCTGGGATGGGGCCCGAGCCACCAGGTGGCAGTTGGGGCGTCTGTGCCAAGCAGGGGCGCTGGGAGCCCAGAGGACGTAGAAAAGTGAGGGGGGGGGGATGGCACCGGCCTTCCCTTGCCCTCGGTGACGCCTGTACATGTGGCTTTGCGCTCCCCTCACGTGCCAGAGTCAGCCCTGACCCTGTGGGTTCCCCAGACGTGCCGGCCGGGGTCGGGGCTCCGGGCACTCACTTCCCGTCGTCATCGCCCATCCCCAGCTCGAAGATCCGCTGGGCGCCGAGCTGCTCCAGCCGCTTGTCCACATACTTGCCCATGGCATTGAAGTGCTCGTAGGTCTTGTTCCCGAGACCAAACACCTGTGTGGACCCAGGGACGGGTCTGAGGCCCGGTCAGCGGTCAGGGGTGGGTTTCCCCCGTGCCGCCCAAGGGTACGCCGCACCCGTGGGCCTCTACATCCTCCAGACAGCTTGCACTGTGAGGCGGGCCACCTCTGGCCCCCGGAAGTGGCTTTGTTTCAGTGGCATGCGGCCCCTAGGCCTCCCTCAACCCTGGGCGGCCAGCAGGGTCAATTCACCCTCCCCGCCCGGTGTTCCCGGCCCGGCCTACGGCGGTCAGCCTGCTTTGGTCTACCGCAAATAGTGCCCCCGGAGCAAAGCGGGGCTGGGGACCCGGGAGCAGGGACTGTCAGCACTGGGGCCCAGGGCAGAAGAGAGGCCTGACCCGTGAGCAGCCCTTCCCGCCGGGTCCCCCGCTCTAAGCCTCTGTTCTGACACCTTGGCCTGCCCTGGCTCATCAGGACGAGGTGGGAACTGAGGGTCCAGAGGCACCGTAAGGTGCAGAAGCCATGGGAGAGAAGATGGGGAGGCTCACCGCATACTTGACTCCGGAGAGGTCCATATCCGTCTCCTGGAGCCAGTCGTAGAAGTCCTGTGCGTTGTCCGTGGGGTCCCCCTCGCCATAGGTGGCCATGCAGAACACCGCCAGGGAGTTCTCGATCTCCGGCAGGCTGCCCAGGTCGGCCTGGAGAGACGAGAGCAGGGCCCGGGCCCAGCGACCGTGACTGAGCCTGTGTCAGGGGTGTGCCTGATGGGATGCAGACAGGAGAGCCTAGGCCCTGCCCAGGGCGGCTGCTGTGGGATGGGAGGGAATGATTCCGTTGGGAAGGGGCGAGCAGTCGGAGAAGGCTGCATGGAGGGGGCTGACATTTGAACCAGTGCCTTTCCAAAGGAAAGGGAACAGCAGGCACAAAAGAACATGTGTAAGGGCCTGGGTGTTGACAGGCAGAAGCAGGCTGGGTTCTGGGCACAGAACCACAGAAGGTGGTTCTGTGCACCGGGCCCTGGGGGAGAACCTCATGGTCCCACCACGTCCTGGGACCACAGCAGGGCCCGGGCTCTCGCAAATTCCTAACCAGCTGCTGGCTAACTTAAAACCCAGGTCTGTGGACGGACGGGCGGCGGTGCCGGTCCCCAAGACCCAAGGGTGGGGGTAGAGCGGGTGGGGGACGGTTGGGTTTGGGAGACAGAAGAGCTCGTGTGGTGAACTCAGGAGAGACTGGTTTTGGGGGAAAGTACATCTGGCAGCAGCCCCATCAGGGGAGGAGAAAGATGGCAACTAGGACCTCTTGCCCGTCAGCCTCTTCCCTTACTGTCCACCGCGTCTATGTGGGACTGGTGGCCTGGCTGTCATTAGCTCCCTGACCCAGAAAGAGGCAAGCAGACGGCTAGAAGTTTCTTGGGCTTTTGAGAGCTGCTTCCATGTTAGGGGAAGGGCAGAGAACCGATCCCTTGAGGACAGTGAGCAAGGTGAGCCTGTCCCTCGGCGCCACGCTGGGGGCAGAGCACCTGGAAGGGACACTGAGTCCTTCAGACTGAGTCCAGTGGTAGCCCGAGGGAGCGACAGGTCCACGGCAAATGGGGGCCTCTACCCCCAAACCTCAGGCTCCCCGGGCCCCTCCCCAAGTGGCCAGACACACCAGTTAATGCAGCCTCATTTCAAAGCCCAGTGAAGGGCTCCCTGAGATGGCTGCAGGGGGGCGGAGGGAGAAGCGGAGACCCCTCCTCCCCAGACTGCTGAGACCCCTTCATTAACAGGCCACGCCCCCCGCCCCCCCTCTTGCATCCCCTCTCCCCGCCCTGCCCCGCCCAGAGCTGAGCTGGGAAGGCTGAGCGTGGGCGGTGCCAGGCGCCCATGCGCATGCCTGGGGCCGGCTGGCTGCCTGGACAAACGATAGGAGAGGCCCGTCCGTCCCTGTGGCTGACTCGCCCTTTACACACGTCCACGATCCGGATGCCCTGGTCAGTGCTACTGAGGGAGCCAGGAGAAGGGTCGGGAGTGGGGACTACTCACCAAGTCATACTCCTCAGGGTCTGCAGCCATGCCCCGCATCCCGTAGCGGTGCGCGTCCTTGGACAAGCGGTTGGCAAACTCTTCCGCCGTCCCCGTCTGGGAGCCGTAGAACACGATGATGTTCCTGCCCTAGGGAAGGCCAGGCACGTGGGGTCAGTGAGGGACCAAGAGCCCAGAGGCTTCTCCAGAGACTCTAGGTGGCCATAGGGTGGGCTAGGCAGGTGAGGTCTGTCCAAGGCATCCTCTTCCTTCCTGCCCCAAGTCTTCCTAAGTCACTCCGGGGCTATCGTCCCACTGCCCCAGCTACTGTGGAGGACAGTGACAAAGGCCACCCAGACATGCAGCTGCTCAAGATCACACTTTGGACAGATTTTTAAAGGACACGTTAAAAAGCACAATGTAATGTTCGGTAAAAAAAAAGATGACCATGGGGCGCCTGGGTGGCTCAGTCGGTTAAGCGTCCGACTTCAGCTCAGGTCACGATCTCGCGGTCCGTGAGTTGGAGCCCCGCGTCGGGCTCTGGGCTGATGGCTCAGAGCCCGGAGCCTGTTTCTGATTCTGTGTCTCCCTCTCTCTCTGCCCCTCCCCCGTTCATGCTCTGTCTCTCTCTGTCTCAAAAAAAAATTAAAAAAAAAAAAAAAGATGACCAAACAGTATTCTAGCGCAATCCAATTTTGTTCTCTATGCACAATGGTGTCCATATATACATTTATACACACGCACGCACAAGGGAAAAAAAATCTAGCAAGAAGTATACCAAGAGTCTCCAAATGGAGAATCATGGGTAAGTTTTTCCGAATACCTATTCTTTATAAAAATCTAGACAAAAGGAAAGGTGCCCAATGGGCCGGCTCCCACATTCTTCATTCCACCCTCCTCCTCCTGTGGCCTCTACAGCTGGAACTCTGCTCCCCAGACTCTCAAGGTGGGGCAGCAAATTTGGCCCAGCCAATCAACGTGCTTGATGAGGTCTGGAAGGTGGAAGTGAGGTACTGGCCACCTTCTGGTCCCTTTATGTAGCCATGAGGTTTCTCAGCAGTAGGATTTCTGTGCCCTGACCCCTAGAAGGGTCTCTGGTTTTTGCATGGAGCCCTACATATAGGTACAAAGGAAAAAAAAAAAAAAAGTATGGATTATAATTGCTTTAAAATGTCTGCATACCTTTTACATTTCCTGAATTTTCTACCAATCATTTAAAAAGGTATTTTACTTTATTAAAAAAATTTTTTTCTAATGTTTATTTTTGAGACAGAGCGTGAGCTGGGGAGGGGCAGAGAGAGAGGGAGACACAGAATCCAAAGCAGGCTCCAGGCTCTGAGCTGTCAGCACGGAGCCCGACGCCATGAACCGCAAGATCATGACCTGAGCCGAAGTCGGACACTTAATGGACTGAGCCACTCAGGCACCCCTAAAAAGTTATTTTAAAATAATAACTTACAAAAACTACTTTATAAAAAAGAAAGGCTTATAGAATATCAGGCTAAGGGGACAAAACAGGATATAAAATAGCAGCTAAATGTTTACAGCAGCATCAAAACATATGAAGAACTTCAAAATAAGCCTTAAAAGGAGCGCCGGGTAGTTCAGCCGGTTAAACGTCCGACTCTTGGTTTTGCCTCCAGTCACGATCTCAAGGTTTGTGGGTTCAAGTCCCATGCGGGCTCCACACCAGCAGTGCGGACGCTGCTTGTGATTTTCCTCTCGCGCTCTCTCTCTGCCCCTCCCCTACTCTTTCTCTCTCAAGATAAACTTAAAAAAAAAATTAAGCCTTAGGAGGAACCTGCAAGAAGTTACGGATTAAGGGTTCAACCACAGGGAAAGGCCCTGGGTTTGCAGGGGAAGTCTCAACATAGAAGAGGTCCAGTTCTCCGTTATCGATCCAGAAATGCAACGCGAGCTGGCGAAAAATCTGAACAGCTCTTTTTACTTCCTCAAAGTGATATCAAAAAATAAATATAAATTCATCCGCTGGAACAGGACTGAGCAGCGAAAAGGAACGAAGTGCTGATGTGCAACACAGACCGGACAAACCCTGAAGACGTGATACTAAGTGAATGATTCCACTTATACGGAATGTCCCAAACCGGCAACTCTCTAAGGGATGCAGGCAATTAGTAAAGTGGACGAGCGGTTGCTCTGGGCTGTGGGTGGGGGTAGGAATTAGTGGGAAGTGGCTGCTAATGGCTATGGGGTGGCCATTTGGGGTGCTGAAGAGGTTCTAAAGCAGTGGTGATGGTTTGCATAAATCTGGGAAAACGTTAAAAAACACTGAAGGATATGCTTTTTTTTTTTTTTTTTTTTATCTGAGAGAGCGAGTGCAGTGGAGAGGGGCAGAGGGAGACAGAGAATCCCACGCAGGCTTCTTGCTCAGCACAGAGCCCAACGTGGGGCTCGATCTCATGAACCACGAGACCATGACCTGAGCCGAAATCAAGAATCAGACGCTTGACTGACTGAGCCCCCCCAGGCGCCCTGAAGTGTATACTTACTTTAAAAGGGTGACCTGTGTGGAATGCACACTGTCTCATTAAAGCTGTTACCCCAAATGCATACATATGAAATAATGGCCAGGAAAAGGGGAAGAGTTGTGGGGCTGGGGCAGAGCCTAGCAGTAAGGATTATCAAAATAAGCTTTCTAAAACCTCAGTAACTGAAACTGTAGGATACTGAACACAGAAAGCCAGATCACAGCACTGGGACAGGAAAATCTAGAAAAAGGTCCAAATACATACGGGAATTATGTACTTGATAAAAGCAGTGGAGAAAAGGCGGATGCTATTACACGGAACTGAGCGGTGCACAAAAAGGAGCCGGACCCATGCTGCGCGGCTGACGCCGGGATAAACTCCCGGCAGACTGAACGTTAATTATGAACAAGGAAAAAGTACTAGGAAGCACCAGAAGAAAACGTGCGAGAATTCTTTCATCTCCTTAGAGTCAATGACTCCAAGTCCAGGAGTCACAGGAAGAACAATAAAGTGCACTGTGTAACTTGTACACACACACACACACACACACACACACACAACGCCAGGTGAAAACACAAACTACTAACTGGGGAAAATATCTTTAACTCGTGTCACAAACAAGGGGTTAATCTCCCTAATAATGTTAAGGAATTCCTCGAGAAGGCTCAATCCCAACAGAAAAGTGGGCAAAAGAGTTGACCAGAGAGGGGGTGCCTGGGTGGCTCAGTCAGTGAAGCATCTGACGCTTGGTTATGGTCATGATCTCACGGTTTGTGAGATCGAACCCCAAGTTGGGCTCTGCGTTGACATTGTGGAGCCTGCTTGGGATTCTCTCGGCCCCTCCCCTGCTCTTGCTCTCTCTCTAAAATAAATAAACTTAAAAAAGATTTGAACAGAGAATCCATAAAGAAAGAAATGCCATCATCAGCTACAAAAATCTGCTGAAATGCATTCATAAGGAAAATGCAAATTAGAAGTGCACAGGGATACCTGCTTTTAACCTAGAAAACTGGCACTCCCCCCCCCCCCCCCCGACTCACACAATACGCTCTACTGGCAAGGCTTTGGGGCAACGGGTTTTCTCACACACGGCTCACGAGAGTGCCCTGGTGTGAGCCGGGGTCGGGGGAGGGACAATCTGGCAGCTTCTATCACACTACAAATGCACACACCTCTGGGTCCAACGATTCTACTTCTGGGATTTTATCGTATTAGCAGATGTGGAAATTGGCCTAGAGTCAGAGCAGCATCGTTTGTAAGAGGTGAAAGTTAGGAACAGTCCGAGTGCCCACTGGTAGGGCAGTGTCCAAACAAATTCTAGGATTCACGGTCACATGATGAAATCACTACGCAGCTACAGTAAGGAACGAGGGCGGGGTCTCTGAATCGCTAGGGAAGAAACGCCAACATAGATCAGCCAAAAAAAAAAAAAAAGCATGGTTTATAACCGTGTACGTAATAGGCCACGTTTTGTGTTTTAAAAAGATGTAAAATGAGAATCTGGGTTTTTCCCCCCCGCGTGTGCATCAAGAAGCTCTAGAAAGATCCATGAAATACTAACAACGATAATGAGTGGCAGGAGAGAGGCTTTCCCCTGAATAGTTTGGGATTCCGACCATGCGCATGAGGTACTTTCTCGTAACGTGTAACAAAACCGGATCAGGCTGTAGCTGCGCTCCGGCCACAGCTATGTGAGGTTTCCGTCTGCTCGTGGGCAGAGCCTGGACCGGGAGGGAGGACGAGGGACAGTCCCCAGAGTCAGAGCGAGGGGAGACCCTTACAGTCTGGTTTGTTCACCAGGTAAACATCGGAGGGTAAGGTGTCCCAGGAAAGCAGAGCACCTTTGACGCTTTGGTTAGATGAGAATGTTCTAGCCCGTTCCTCCCTCCGCTCCAGGGAAGCTGGCCTTCTGCTGGACCTCCCTCCCCCGGCTGCCAGGGCCGCGACCCCCCGCCAAGAGCACAGACACACAGAAAACTCACCGTCTTCTTCATCTTTTCCACAAAGCTGCTGTCTTTGACAGAGGGGGTCCTGAAAAACAGAAGTAGCCGATGGGCAGGGGGCACATGTGGCAGCACGGAGGGGAGCCCCAGCTCCGGCCCGAGCCGCGCCTCCGGCTGGGGGACAGGACCCTGGGCGGGGCCTCCCCGTGTCCTCTACGGCAGGCCCGAAGCCTCTGGAGACACCACCACCTTCAGAGCCAGGACCTGCGGCCCCAGACAGAGGAGAACGAGGGTGGAGGGCTTGACTCCCATCCCGCGCCATCCAGCCAACAGTTCTGATGGCCCGGTCACCCCTCTGATCCCCACAGGCTCCCAGGGCCACAGACCGGGGCAGGCAAGTCCCTTCAGAAGCTGTCCCAGCCTCGCCTGACATTCTGCTCTACACTCGGATGCACCGATTTATATGCCACTCCCTCGTGATGGCCCTCAGCATTCTGTCCCACCGCGGCCTCCAGCCACTTCCTCTGCTGACAGACCCCTGCTCCACCCCTGAACCCCCTTTCCATCCCCCACACTGGGCCACATTACCTGTTCCCTCCTCTGTGACCACGGCACCTTCTAGAGCCCCGGACCTCGTCCTCTCCAGAGAGGAGCCCGTCTACTCTCCACTCCCTGCTGCTGGCCTCGTGCCCACTCCCTCCCATTTCCTATCCTGTCCCTTCTCTCTCTCCCTGCCCCAGGCCTGCGGGGCCAGGTAAAGATGCCCAGTGAGCCGTGCCAGGGACTCTCAGGCCTACACCAGCAAGGTGCAAAAACATACCTTTCTCTGAACGGCAAATCTTTAGATTGTGTGAAATACAGCCCGTCTAAAATATGGCTGTCTCCATTCAAAACAAAATGAGTAATGGGGCGCCTGGGTGGCTCAGTCGGTTAAGTGTCCGACTTTGGCTCAGGTCATGATCTCACAATCCGTGAGTTTGAGCCCCACGTCAGGCTCTGTGCTGACAGCTCAGAGCCCAGAGCCTGCTTTGGATTCTGTGTCTTCCTCTCTCTCTCTGCCCCTCCTCCGCTCTCTCTCTCTCAAATATGAACAAACGCTAAAAAAATAAAAATGAAAAAAAACCACGACACGATTAAGGAAATGAAAGGCAAGCCACAGCATGGGACAAGATGTTTGCAACTTATGTCTATCTGACAAAGGACTTGAGCTGAGAATCTCAGGAATCCCTACACGTCAATTAGGGAAAGATGAATAATCCAACAGAAAAACTGTGAAAAGACTTGAACAAGCACTTTCCTTTTTATTTATCTTTTTAAAGATTTTAAGTAATCGCTACACCCAGTGTGGGGCTCGAACCCACAACCCCGAGATTGAAAGTCATGTGTTCTTCCAACTGAGCCAGCCAGGCGCCCCTTGAACAAGCGCTTTCTTAAAGACAGTCTTTAAATGGCCAAAGGACATATGGGAAGGTGCTGGACGTTAGTAGTAACCAGAGAAACGGAAAACAAAACCCCAGTGAGCTCTGCACACGCACCAGAATGGCTACCACGGGAGGGACTGAGCGCATCACACGCAGGCAGAGCTCTGGCGGGGAGCACAGCATGGCCCAGCTGCCCTGGAACACCGTTCGGCAGTATCTCCTTAAACCTACAACCTGGCAGTTCAGTCCCTGGTAGACAGCGGGCAGAGCACATTGGTGCCTGTGCACCAAAAGCTGTGCATAGAAGGTTCCAGCAGCGTTAGACACGCGGGTGCCAAACAGGAAACAACTCTAATGATGTCCATCCGCAGGAGGACAAACAAACAGTGGCACATTTACACAATGGAATATTCTCCACCGCAGCAGTGAAAACCCACAAACGATCGGTACACACACGGGGAGGAGGGAGCCTCAGGGCGTCATGCTGAGTTCGAGGAGCCGGATGCAAGAGAAGGCACCCGTACGACTTTGTTATGCAAAGTCCCCACGCAGGAACAGGAGGCAGGACCCCGGAGGGACAGCAGGGGCGCCCGGGGTGCTCGAACAATCTGTGCCTTGATCCGGGTGGTGGTTACCCACCCCCGCTCACGTGGCGAGGTCACCCTGTGTGTACCTTTCTGCAGATACTGTATCTCAAGAACACTCGCGCTTACACAATTTGCTCCCAAAATCCACTTTTTCCGGCAACCAAGACCCTCGGGGAGGCAGGGGTGGCAACGAGGTGGAGGGCCGAGCAGCGGCTCTGGAGCCGTGCGATTCCCAGCCTGCCACTTTGCAGCTGAGTGAACTTGAACCTCAGCCAGAACACGGGACCAACAAATACCGCTTCGGAGGCTTCTCCAAATGTCAAACGAAGAAAAAGCACAACGAGCACGCGGCACGCAGTCCGGCAAGCACGGGCTCTCGGCGGGACCCGCCGCCCACTTTACAGGAAGGCTGCCGGAGGCCTGACTCGAGGTCTGACTCCAAGGTCTTTGCTCTTTCCACTACATCCTGTGGCTTCCTGCGCGCGGGAAAGTGCAATAAAGCGAAAGCGGAGTCAGCACACACCCGCACGTGCGTGCTCACACACGTGTACACAACCTACAACCGCATAAACGTGGTATCTGCTGGGGCCAGAGGCCTGGAGTCTGTGGAAAGACCTCAGTGAAGGCTGCTTCTAAGGACGCCTCTGCCAAGCTGCTTAGACACGTGATTTTGCAGACATAAAGATAACAGACTTGTTTACTCCCCTGGGTTTCTCACTACATTGGCAGCTCCAGGACCAGAGCCACTTTTAGGGCCCCAGAGGGAAATAACATCACCTGTGGGGCCCCAGGGGCGGCAAGGCCTGGCGCCCGCCTTGGCCACTCCAGCTTCTTCCCTCCACCCCAGAGGCGCCCCGACAGGCAGCTGGGGGCCGGCTGCCCAGACCTCCCACCCGGAGATGGCCCAGCTGCCCAGCAACCCCGAGCAGGCCCTCCCTGACTCCCCGTTACCCCACCCAGCACCCCCTGGGGAAGGCCCACCCCTAATGGCGGCAGGGCCAGGGCAAGAGCAAGAATGGAGGCCCTCAGGCCGGGCCCCCCCCACCCCCCACTCCGACCCGTACTCCAGAAGAATCTGGTGTCTGTCTGGACATCTCGGATCGCGTGTCCGACTTCTGTCCCTGCCCTGCCACGAGCAGCCACGTCTGCCCTGCCCTTCCGGTTTACGCTCCGCCTAAACCAGAGCGCTTGCCACCTGTGCCCACCTGTGCCCACCTGTGCGCTCACACGCATGCTCTCCCAGGACCCCGTCAGGTGAATACAGCAAGGCGCACAGGGTTGGGACTCCCACCGCGGCTCACCATCTGAGTTCTGAGCTAGGAAAACAGACTGCCTGCATTTCAACATAAATCAAACTCAAATCCAAACTGATGCTTACGTATCAGCCAGCTAGGTGAGCGTTTTTGATTAGATACTCTAAGAAAAGAGCAGGCACAGAACCACATGCAATTTCCATTCATACGGTGCTGTGGGTGTTCAAGACCCACTGATCGTACATTTTAAAAAATGGTCAGAAAGATGAAGTTTAAGAGGTGTGAATTTCTCCCCAACTGAAAAGTGGAACAAACTAAATGCATTTAGTTGACACCTAAAAAGCGCGAGGCTTGGGGGCGCCTGGGTGACTCAGTCCGTTGAGCGTCCAACTTTGGCTCAGCTCACGATCTCACGGTTCATGGGTTCAAGCCCTGTGTCGGGCTCTCTGCTGACAACTCAGAGCCTGGAGCCTGCTTCGGATTCTGTGTCTCCCTCTCTGTCCCTCCCCCACTGTGCTCTCTCTCTCTCGCTCTGTCTCAAATATAAACATTAAAAAAATTTTTTTAATACATTTTATAGTTATAAAACTGGGGGCAACTCCAATGTCTAAAAATCAGGGACAAGCTGAACAGGTTACACAGCACAATATGACACTGTTCACTACTGAACAGGGAAGCGTGGCTCGCCTCTATGGGCGTGGAAGGATGTTCGTGATTCACTAAGTGGAAAAAAGCAGGTTATAGGATAATGCAGGCGACATGATCCCGTTTCGTTTAGAAGGGAAGGTACAGAAGCGCACATGTGATGGACGCCTGGGTGGCTCAGTCAGCTGAGCATCCGACTCTTGATTTCAGCTCAGGTCATGATCCCAGGGTGCTGGGATCGAGCCCTGGGTCAGGCTACGTGCTAAGTGTGGAGTCTGCTTTAGATTTTCTTTCTCCCTCTGCCCCTCTCACATGGTCTCTGAAATAAAATTAAATGCATAAACAGTTTTAATAAAAAAAGGGCACGCGTGAGCACGTTAAGGATTGTTCTCTCCCAGTGTTAAGCGCCCGGGAGTCTCTTTTGTTTCCTTCTACGGCTGATGTCTACTCCTAACCCCCTCACCCCTGTTCTTCCTACAGTGAACACGTAGTGCTTCTGTAATAAGAAAATAAGAATTACATTCTAGGTTTAGAAACGTGCGTGGATATGGACAGATTTGGGAGGTTCCGTCCGATAAGGACAATTGGAATGGCTAAGTCCCGAGTAGAGACGGCATCAGAGATGCAGGGCTGAGGAACACAGAGGCCTCTGATGCAGAGCGCGTCTCCACCCTGCAGATCCCCTGGGCCTCACCGACCTCCTGCTCACCGTTGCCCTGGGTCGCCCTCCGTCTCTGCCCACAATGCCCTTTCTCTAACTTTGTCCCACGAGCTCCTATGTACCCCATCTCTGAAGACACAACATACACTTTCCTCTTCAGAGCACCCTGTTTGTCACCACCTTCAACAGGGCACAGGCCTCGGTTCAGGCCCTCGACTCCATGTTCGCGACTCATCGCTCCATCTGAGGCCTGGGGGGAGCTGTGGGGGCCTCGGCACTGGGCACCATGCCTGGCACTGGGCACGGCCTCCGGGGCGTCAGGCCTGAGAGGCTGTTGGAGGGGTCAGGGTCTGCCATCAGCAGAAAAGCAAACTCTTGTCTCTTCTCAAGGACTGAGGTTTCCATAGAAGCCACATCTGAAGAAGGGGGGCTTGAAGACACGAGGGGTGCCCTGCCGCCCTGAGTGCCTGCGCCAGCCTCCGCCTTCCGACGGCCTCCCACCAGCTAGGGGAGAGACAGGCTCCGAGGGCCGTCATGGAGGAGGGAAGGGCCCAGCCCTCCGAAGGGGAGGAGGCTCCGGTTTGAATCCTGGATCCGCCACCAACTGGGCCTGTGGTGGCATCACAAGGCCTTGGACTTCTCTTACTGAAAACATTGAATCTTGGCTTCTGCAACGACCCCTCCCTGTTCCTCGTACAGCATTGGGAGTGTGGTTAACTCTCAGGGATAAAGAGGGTGTTCCCTAGAAGAGAGCCACCTGGGTCACTCTGTAATTTCAAAAACGCCCAGTGGCACAAAGTGGCATGTGCTAAGACCAAAAGGGGGGACCAGACAGTCCACCCACAGGGCATCTGCCGAAACCGGGAAAGGCCTCCCAGAAGGGCTGGGCTCTATTCTCAGACAGAAAACAGATCCCAAGGGAAAGCCACGGAAACCGGGCAGCTGACAGGCTCTTGGATGAGGCCCGTGCAGCCAGTGGGGAGCTCAGCTCTGGCGGCCCAGGGGTGCGTGGCCTCTGACCCAGACGCATGGGGCCGGAATGCCAGGCTGGCGGCTCCGGGAGCCGGGGGGCCCTCCAGGTCTGCCTGAGAATGTTCGAGGCGGGGAGAGATGGGCTAGCCCTCCTGCCCCTAGAGGAAGTTCTCCCAAGAAGCCTTAGCACCTCTGTGCTTCAGCCCCTGGGAAAGGAGGAATGCTCCCATCTTTTCCCCTTGGCTCCAGGGCTGGCTTCCAGAGATCGGGGGCAGATCGCACCCCATGGGGGGAAGGGAAAGCCAAGGACACTAAGGAAGACCCCTTGCCTCCAGTCATTGGCCCGACATGACACGGTACAGTTTCCTACTGGTCACACGTGGCCTCGAGGAACAGCAGAATCCACCCTTCCACCCCCCCCCCCCCC
>NC_064815.1:25017517-25125956 GCF_023721935.1 Panthera uncia | reverse complement strand
CCCCCGCTTCCCACAAAGCCCTGATGCCAGGCTCAAGGTGGCAGAATTCACCTGCTTGGCCTGTGCAGGTCCACACCTGAGCGCCCTCAAAAGGTCTAACCCAACCTGACAGCTTCATCCTGGGATGTGCACGTGGAACCTGATCTTCCCCAGGTGGAAGACTCGGTGACCGGGGCCTTCCTGGTTTCCAGTCCAAATCCCTTCCTTTGGAAGTGGGGAAATGCAGCCTGCAAGCCAGGACCAAAGGGGGGCTGATGGTCCTATGCCCTGCTGAGCCCCCCAGGGGACTGCTCCAACTCTGCTGGTCAACTCCACAGGGCACCCTCCTCATGCATCTGGGGCGTCCCTGTCCAGGAAGGGGCCCCCTCCCGAGGGGCATCAGCGTGGTCTGCAGCAGAGACACGTCTGGAACTGACCTTCTCAAGGTTGGCTCGTCCCGCGGAGAGGAGTACGTGCACCCCATGGTTTCTCTCCCGACCCCGACTTAAGGGAAGAGGCAGCTTCCGGCTGTCTCCGGGAAACAGTCAGGGAGCCCGCGGCTAGGAAGTCGGGCTCTGTCCATCTCTCTGCAGTGCTGGCGGGGCCGGCAGACTGGCCCGGGACTCTAAAAGTTCTCCCCAGCCCTCTCGAAGTGTCTGCTGAGCCCCTGCCTACGTCTGTCCCCACGGGCACAGGCAGGACTTGGGACTCCAGCCTGAGACCTCCCGTGATGCCCTGCGTTTGGGCGTACACCCCTCCTCCTTCTGTATGGACCGAGGGAAGGAGAAAACCTTTCCAACCCCGACTCGGGTCTCCTTGGTAACTGTTTATATCGGAGTCCTTTCTCCCTACTTCCTCCCCCTTTCCCAATTAAAAAAAAAAAAAAAAAAAAGGGAAGTCTTGAGGCTGAATAGAGCTCTTCTAGACACTAGAAGGCAGCTGTGCAGGTTGCTATGGCTGGGCTGTCTCTCCACAAAGGAAGCGGCATTGATCCCGCTGCCAGGGCGCCTCAGGATCATATTAAATTAGTTCTGGATCCTGTCTTCCTCCCCACAAAAGAACTATGGGCAGCAGAGCCCAAGACGCGGGGCCCAGGTCACCTGGGAGCAGCATGTATGCAGAGGGCAGGCCTGCCCCCCACAAGGTGGACCCCACATTCGCTAAGGAGACATTTCCTCCCGGCGGCGGGGGGCAGCCCATCAGTGGCCCCCCAGGACAAAAAGCCAGCAGAGGAGATGGCAGCTGGGTCGGGCTTGGAGCCCAGAGACCACGCGGGTCCAATTAGAATTTTCTACTCCCAAATTGGGAGCAGGAGTCTCTCCATCCAAGCTTCAGAAGTCAACTGCGGGATGCACGAAAGGGAGGGCGGATGAAAGCACTGAGTCACTCGCATGAAGATGAACCAAGATGTCCCCGGGGTGATTCATTTCCTTTCCAGTCCCGGCAACACGCAGAGGAGTTTGGAAAACTCCGACTCGAGTGTCCTTTTCTACAGCACGGATTTCTCCTGAGACTCTCCCCTGCCCTTGGCGACACACGAGGCAGCCAGGCAGCCGCTGTGGGACAGCTGCCTTCTGGGGCCGGTGTGGTGGCCGGTTCTCCACCCCCAGGGGCAAGGAGCCTGCCACCAGAGAGGGGTGAGCCGGGGCAGGCCAGCCAGGGCTGTGGCTGAAAGCAAACGGTGTGCAAGAGCCGCCTTTTGTGAATACAAAGTGATTCCCCGGAGCTTAAATAAGAACCAGCAGGTGAACAAGGGCAGATCAGCAGGGGGCACCCCAGGAGGACACTGCCACCAGCAGTGGCTGCCCTCTGGCAGGTGGGAGGTCATGAGTCAAAGCCAAAGCAGGGAATGGGAAGTATAACTTATTGAGTGCCTACTGTATGACAGTTAGTATTCAAGGAACTCTATACTGTATTTCATTTAATCTTCCTCACCCTGCCAGATCGGCTCTTGGATTTCACAGCCAAGGGCAGCGAGGCTCCGGGGACAGTGGGAAGCCAACTCTGGGCCTGTGGAAGCCCAGAGCCACAGCAGCGCACGGCCGCGCCCATGAGCAGAGCAGACTGTGTGCCCCCATCCCACCCCGTGGGGCCAACCACCGCTGACAGGAGTCACCAGGCACACTCAGAGAGCACACTTCCCGGCCCCTCCCAGGGATCCTCGGCCCTTGTCATTTGGCATGTTCAGAGGCTCTAGGGGACTGCCGTTTCCTTCAGGCACATCCTACCATACAGCCTTCAACGCGTATCTACCAACACGCACATCAGGCCTCCACACCTGCCGTGCGTGGCCCAGGTGGCCTGCCTTCCCAACACCGCAGGGCAGCACGCTGGCCTCTCCCTTCCAGCCCTACAGACCCCCGGGGCGGTGCATCTGGAAGACTGGGTGCGGGCAGGGTCAGCGCTCTTGTGCAGGAGAGCGAGAGAGACACTGAGGTCCACGGCCCTGCTCAGGGTTATTCGCCAGTGACAGTGACAGAGAGAAGTCATCCTCTGCTCAGATGCCTTGTCTCTTGTCTCCATCGGCTTTGCCATTTGCAAATGGAGATGAGAGCCCTGTTTTACAAAAGCCCCAGCCCAGAACCCTTTCTCCGCAGCGCTGACACCTTCTGCTCTGCGTGCGCTGTTCTCCTCGGAACCTCAGGCCCCTTGCCAGTGCCCGCCGGTCAATGCCAGTGCCACTGGGTGACCTTCCTCCAAGCCACTCCAGCTGCTCTCAGGACTCTGCCCCGGTTCAGTCCTTCCCTTGGGTCCCCTTTAGTGTCAGATAAAACCCACCCCGAGGAAGGCCTGAGGCCCTGTAACATTTACCCCCAGCCTTTTCTCTCCTGTCTCAGCTCCGTGACCCCTGACCCCCACTGTGACTCCCAACCCACTAGTAACCCTGATGCTCTCCATGACCCGACCCCCTCCATCAACCTCAGTCCCCTCCACGAGCCCCAATGCCTCTGTGACCCCCAACTCCCTTGCTGACCCCCGACTCCTTCATGATTCCCAATTCCGTCAGCGACCCTCGACTCCCTTCATGACACCTGACTCCCTCGGGGACCTCTACCTGGGCTCTGGCAGACACACCATTGCCAGCGGAGCCCTGGCTTCTGCACACGTCTCTGCTCTGTGAGCCCTGCTCTGTCTGTGCCACGGACCCTCGCCGATGTCCGCCTGTCTATGCCAACGCCAGCTTTCTACTTAGCCTCCCAGACTCAGTTTGGGGGCACCTCAATCCTGACGTGCCCACCCACAGAGGGCTGACCCTCTTCTGCATTCCCACCGCCTCTGGCAACACTCCTCTCTCCCACATGCACGAGAGCCCCCAAGGACACTGCTTACCCCTGCGCCCTGGTGCCTGGCACAGAGAGGGAACCACGGGCAGTGAGCACCGGGTGCTACTCAGCGAGGTCGAGAGGTCCACGCCTTCCCGGACAGGCCACCTTTGGAGTTGTAGGCACAAGGCAGAATGGCAAAGCCACTCCGGTCTCATCAGGGGACAGGGAGGAAGGAAAGGCAGCGAAGCCGCTCACGGTCAGGGGGGCAGTGGAAAACCCAGGCCTGCGCTTGCGGGGGCGGCGTGAATACCCCAGAGCCCCTCTTCTCGCCACTTCCCGACGGCGGGAGGCTTCAGGCACTGTCCACCCTCCGCGTCCACAGAAGCCTATCCTACACACTCTCCTCTTTGCACAACTCCTGTGTGTTTCTATTTTCACCTTCGGCAGAGCCAAGGACGTCTCTCTAGCAAGAGTGACCCTGAACTGGATGCGGACGAAGCCCGGCTCATTCTCCATCTGTTGGCACCCGCCAGACGCAGGCGGATGGAAACGAAGTTGGCGGCCTCGGCTCCTGGATTTCCTGGCCCTTCTGTCGAGAGCAAGCCCCCAGATAAAGATCACATAGGAAAATGAGCTCCTCTGTGGCTTTTCAGAAGCAAGCCCCAGTGGGATGGAATGGGCAAAATCCAGACTGTGGGAAACTGAAACAAACGATCTGGTTCTGGAACAAAAACGCTGCAGGGAAAAACCAGGGATGGAGGGGAAGCCTGTTCAGTGAGAGACTTCCTGTCATGTTGAGGAGAAGCCAGGCTCTGAAGGCTGTAGCCACATAATTCCATTCACATGACATTTGGGAAAAGGCAAAAGTACAGGGACACAAATAAGATCATGGTCACTAGAGGTGGGGGTGGGTGGGTGTTAACTGTAAAGGGACACGGGGTGGGGGGAGGGGGTCACGGGGATTTTGGGTAAAAGGAATTTATTCAAAGTCCCTCCCCCTCCCCCCCAATCGACACTTAAAGACAAAACTCACAGGTGTTCTGCACTTGGCCCTAACTCCTTGTTTTTCTAGGTCAAGGTGCCCTACATTCTCAGAAAACAGACCCCAACTACAAAATGTATTCTCCTCTAGCCTGACCACAATCTGCATCCCAGATGAGCCCCCTCCAAAACCCTGCCACTTTCTGTTCTGCCTGGCCAAGAAGCAAGCCCCTCCCCATACCCCCCCCCCTCCCCCCGGGGCACAGCTGTGACCCTTATCACATCCTTAAAACAAAAAACAAAAAACGATTACAAGGTCCAGCCCGACCGGGGGTGACACCTCTCTTGATGTCTGGCCGTCCTCCCTTGGCAAGTGAATAAACTCTGCCCTGCTTGTTGCCCCACTCTTTGTGCAATTCTTTGCCGCCCACCATCACCGGCCACCCTAACACGTGCAATGTTCTAGATCTTGATCATAACACTGGCTGCACAACCGCATACCTCTGTTAGGACTCATCTGCACATAAATTATACCTCCACATACCTGGCCCTCCGAGGGAGGGAGACTTTTAAGATTTATTTATCAACGGCAGTGCAGCTGCAATCTTGTTTAGATCCTGAGTTTTTGAAGAAGTGTGAAAAAAATAGATACGGATCGGTCAATCAGGGAACGACAAACAAACGCTCCTGGGTGCCTGAGAGTCCCAAAGCTTGCCGCTGGCTCTCAGGGGTGTGAGGACAATGGCACAGAGTTGTGTTCAAAAAGGAGAGGAGAAGACCGAACTATTTTCACATTTCACATGAAGTGTTTCCAGTTTGCTAAGAAATCCTCATTCCTTTATTCAGGATCCACATATGACTGATTACGAAATAGGACTGCTTTAAGATAAGCCAGGAGCAGCAGGGACGGGAGGAAACGAGCCTCTACGGTGGGTGGGGGGCTGTGTTCACATCTTCTGGGCTCTGTCCTTTGGCGTTTGTTTGAAACGTTCCGCAATAAAAAGCTTTGTTTTTCTTTGAGGCACTCTCAGGCGCCAGACGTGAGGCCAGAGGTATGTGCGGAGGCCACTTGGGTGCTTCTTGCCTCCAGCAGAGCAGAGGAGGAGCCCAGCGGCCCGGGCTGGCCACCTGCTCAGCTTTACCACCACTGGCGGGCATCACCGTGGGGCCAGAGCCTCGGATTCTTTTTCAAGAGAAGCTGAAAGTCTGGGTTTGATGTGCCACCCTTTTCAGCGTTCTAATTTCAAATAATGTCGTAATTTAAAAATGTAAAACTCCCTTGGGGCGCCTGGGTGGCTCAGGCCTCTGGAGACTGCTTCCGATTCTGTGTCTCCCTCTCTCTCTGTCCCTACCCCGCTCACAGTTCTCTTTCTCTCTCAAAAATAAACATTAAAAAAAAAAATTTTTTTTTAATTAAAAAATAAATAAATGAAATAAAATAAATAAAAAAATGTAAAACTCCCGTGTAAGCCAAGGTCAGCCTGTGGGCCACTTTGCCCAAGAGGCAGCCCCAGGTACATGTTAGTGCTAGTCCAACAGTGGACCCGGATTGGAATGGGACGCTGTCTCTGCATCATGGGAGGCAGAAATACAAATGGCCATGCGACAAGAGGGGTGCTCCACTCAGGGCGCTGTGTTACGTGTGCGAGCAAAGTGGGGGTTCCGGGGGGGTCCTGGAGCTTCAGACTCCCGTGGGAACCATCACACCCCAGGCGCCCTGCGACTAAGAGCTGCCCTAGCGTGGAATGCTCTGTCCAGAGGCACAAGCTGAGTGAAGGCTGAGGACTAAGTGTGAGTGGATGGCAAGGAGCCACTTTCGGGATTATTACCACCATCACTAAGAGAACGTGCTGCTCTCTTGAACAAGCCTTTAATTGCTATTAATATAACTCAGAAGACCTCCCTGGGGTAAACAACTATGTTTGTGGATTAAAAGGTTCAATACTGAAGGGCACCTGGGTGGTTCAGTTGTTTGAGCGTCCGACTTTGGCTCAGGTCATGATCTCACGGTTCGTGAGTTTGAGTCCCACATCAGGTTCGCTGCTGTCAGCACAGAGCCCGCTTCGGATCCTCTGTCCCCCTCGCTCTGCCCCTACCCCACTTGCACACGTGCGTGCGCTCTCTCTCTCTCTCTCTCTCAAAAATAATAAATATTAAAAAAATAAAAAAATAAAAGGCTCAATACTGTAAAGTGCCAATTCATAGATTTGATCCAATCCCAACTAAAACCCCAGCAGGGTTTGTTTTCTCCCCGCTTTGGTTTTGGTGGACATCGACATTCTGGTCTAAAAGTTACATGGAATGTCAAGGGCCTGAAGAAGACAAAAGAATCTTAGAAGAGAACAAAGCTGGGGGACTTGGCCTACAGATTATCAAGTCCAGAGTGACTATGGGATCACAGAAAATGGAACAGTGTGGTCCCGATGAAGCAATAGAAAACAGATCCATAGGACAGAACAGTCTAGAAACTGACCCGCATACAGACAGTTACCTGATTTATATCACCAGTGACACTGAAGGGCAGTGGGAAGAGAATGGCCTTTATAACACCTCGTGCTGTGTCCAGTGGATGGATGTCCGACGGGGGAAAAATGAACCTCGAAGCACCACACACAACTTGCCAAAGCCAAGTCAACGTCAGCTGCATGGAGGTCTAAGTTTACAGGCTACACAAAGGAAGCTTTCAGAAGGAAACATAAAGAGAACGGTTTTTAGGACCATGGGATAAGTTACGATTTCTTAAACTGGACACAGAACCATCAACCGTCAAGGTTTAAGGTCAACCAAAAGGTTGAGGAATTGGGCTAAGTGTAAGTCAAGCACTTGTGCTCATCAAAAGGCACCGGTAAGAAAGTAAGGAGCAAGTCACAGAAGCGAGATCGTATCTGCAGTGCATTTATCTAACAAAGGCCTCATATCTAGACTATAAAGAACCCTGGCAAATGAACAGGGCCACCAACCCAGTGGAAGAAACGGGCAAAGTCTTGAGCAAACAGATGTTCACAAAGGTATCTAAATGGCCAATAAACATTATGACAGACAAGGTCGTAGGTCTTCAGGGAAACGCAAATCACGACGGGATGCTACTGCACGCCTGTTTGAGTGGCTACGATAAAAAAGGTGATAAAAGTAAGCGTGAGGAGGGGACGTGTCCGTGACCTGCCAGTGCCACGTCACAGCACACATGGAACAGAGACACGGCCTTATGGGGACTAAAACACACCTACCAGAATGTTCACGGTAGCACTGTTTGCAACTGTTCTCCCGACCGGGAACCGTCGAAATGTCCGTCATCATCAGAAAGAATAAATCACAGATTATTCACAGAATGGAATACCAAATGCGACCAAAGAACTCCACGTAAACCTCAGAGTGCATGCTCCGTGACACAGACAACATGGGGCCATTTTGGTTACACACGTCCTTCAAACCGTGCACTACGACCCGTGTCCTTCTGTTTGCGTGTTATATACACTTCAGCAAAAAGGTGACGAACAAAACAAAACAGTCCTTCCAGAACTGACCTTCCCTCTGACCCTCCCTGGTCTCTTGCTCCTCGCCTCCCCCCGTCGGCCACGGGGACCAGAGAGACAGAGGAGTGGCGAGTGGCCTCACCCTGCTACCCACAGCTCATGCTCAGCCTTAACACGAGAAACAAAAGCCTAAGAGAAAAAGCCAGCATCTTCCTTCTAGCAGCCTGGCCTCTCTTCTCTAGTCACCCCATCCCCTGCTGCTTGCAAAGGGTCCAAATCTCTACACTTTGGGTTTTGCTCTGCTCCCTTGCTCTGCCTACGCCCAGAGGCATCCTGTCTCCCCATTTCCCAAACCTGCTCTGAGCAGTTGCCTGGTGCAGACTCTTCACACCCAGCCAGGCCCGCGTGTCCCATCAACTGTGCCCTCACTGTGCGAGCCCCGGGACTCCCTTTTCTGGCCTCCCCATCTCTCTCGGGCCCACGTCCTGTAGTGCCCCCCACCACCTGCCTCCCGACGACCCTCCATCCACCCCCCACGCAGTCCACGAGAGGCCCTGCTGAAATCAGGCAGCGTGGCAAAGGGGGAAGTGTGGCTTGTGGAGTCTGCAGGTGTGGCTTGATAAGCTGGCTCTGCGACTTGTAAGTGACATGACTTGGGCAAACTCCGCGGCTACTTGCGTCTCAGCTACCTCATCGGCAAAGTGGGGTAATAAAGCCTTCCTTGTAGGGCTCTTGTGAGACAGGATGTGATATTAATAGTAAGGATAAAAGCAATAATACGTGCCATTCAAGGGCAAGGCCATGACCAAGAGCACCAGGACCTGGGCAAAGCGCTCACTGATGATGTCATTTCAGTGTCAGCCCCATGAGATAAGGACGCTTATCGTTTCCAGAGCACAGACATAAAAAAGATTAAGTCACGGCCAACGTCTTCACGTGCCTTCTAGGTGATGGAGGCAGGACTAGAACCTTTGTCACCCAAGTCTGGGCCCTAGAACATACCCCCTGCACTGTGAAGGGGTCCCCTGCAGAGGGTACACATGACCCGGCCCCAGCAGGCTTCCACATGGTATATCGAGGGACAAGAGGCCCTGTGGAGCGAGCAGACACTGAAACAGGAAGGCTGAAACTTCAGGATTACGAAGAGGGAAGGGCAGTTTTAGCATCCCCGCAAAGAGACAGAATCTACAAACTTTAGGCTTTTGTTTTTATTTCAGGTCCATCTCATGAGGCTGGAGAGGTGACGGGGAGGACGGTGGCTCCATGTGCTCCTATGGCACGCCCACGTCCTCTCTTGGAGTGCGGTGGGACATCTCCGCTTTACAGACAAGGAAACTCAGGGCCACTGGAAACTGGGACCCGGACACTGATTCCTTATCTTGAGTACCACATTCCCCCCCCCCCCCCCCAAATACTTTCCACCCCAGGAAGGCACCTGGCTGGACCAGCCCCGGATACAAGAGGCCAGATTCCTGCTCGCCTGCCGGTCCCTTCCGCTGGCCCTCTGTGGGCAAAGCCCTCTGAGCCTCGGGATGTGGCAGCACCTTCTAGGACCTGCTCAACACCACCTCCCTCCTGCCCCCTCTTTCTCAGAGTTCCTGGAGCCTGTGTCTCCTGGCCTGGCCCCGAGACTTCCCAGCCACGCCCTGCCCAGCGTGCCAGGCTGTCGCAGAGGCCATGCTTAGGCGATGCACACAAAAGCATTTCATAAAGCATTTCTACAAGTACCTCTGAACGTCCTGATGGCTCAGTTTTGTTAATGTAAACACCACCTTTGTCTTCTTGACACGAAATACACTCTGACAGACTCAGCAGCCACCAGCACCAGGAACGTACTAGGTGCCATCACCTCCAGCACCTCACTTAATGCTCACACGAGCCTCAGGAGGTGGGGTCATTCCCCTCCAGAGGGGAAAACTGAGGCAAGGTGAAGGGAGGACCTCACCCAGGATGTGAGCTCGAACACAGGGACTTCCTCTATTTTATCTGTGGCTACCTGGGGCAGAGCGGGGCCTCAGTGGATATCTGTTGAGCTTTCGGCAAACAGGAAACTAATGTCCTGTCAGTGGTACAAGAACTGAGTCCTTTGAATATCTCCTGTGATGCTTGAAGACCATTACTTTTCCAGGGGAGACAATGGTTACCAAAACTGGGAGAGGGAATTAGGAGGGGATGTGACCCCGAGGGCCCAGCCTGCCCAGCCTGGGGAATCCTGGCCCCGAGCGTGTGAAACCACGGCCTGCACCTGAGACCCACTCCCGGCAGGACTCAGGGAGCCCCCAAGAGCAGGGCTGGGCCCCAGGGCTCCCTCCGCCCAGGGCCTCACTCAAAGCTGCCTGCAGGTGTCCAGGGTTGGAGTTTGGGTAGAGCATAGCTAACAGCGAATGTGAAGAAGTGACCTGATTGCAGGAAGGATTCGGAACTCAGTCTTGGGGGGACAGTGGTTTCGTCACCATATCACTCCTTCACTGTCCTGTTTTTATAGCTAACAACCATCTGCACTCTTAATATTTTCATTAAGCTAATTTACCTTTGTACTTAAACTTCTTACAAGAAGGCTTTCTGGAAGGTTGAAAAACATCAGTAAAGTAAAAAGAATATGGGGGCACCTGGGCAGCTTAGTTGGTTAAGGGTCCGACTCTTGGTTTTGGCTCAGGTTTATGAGATCGATCCCCATGTCAGGCTCTGCGCTGACAGTGAGGAGGCTGCTTGGGATTCTCTCCTTTTCTCTCTGTCCCTCCCCTGCTTATGCTCTCTCAAAATAAACTTAGGAAAAAGAAAAAAAAACATTAAAAAACAAACAGTGCCATTAGTAAACTCAAGCCGGAGACTGTGTGTGATATTGTGACTTATAATAAATACGAATTTGGGTTTTGTACTGTTTCTGGCACAGAGCTCCTAAAACCCTTGGCATTTCCTAAGTGATAAAAACAATAAAGGTGTCTTCCTTTCCTCATAACCAGCCCCTTTTAGCCACTCTGGAGTTTATGTGAATAAAGCAATTTCTGGAAAGCCCTGAAGGATAGGGATGGTTGCCAGGGGGAACCAACCATGTGGTCAGAGGGTGTGAATTTCTAGGCCTGCTGCTGACCTCCGGGGAGGGGGGGACTGGTGGGTGAATGAACCCCCAGCAGCAGATGGTTTAATCAGTCGCATCTGCACCTACATTAAAACCCAAGAGCACAGGGTTTGGAGAACTTCAAGTGTCAGGCTGCTGAACACTTCCTTGGAGGTGCTGGGAGGGTGGCAGCCCCACCGAGGGTATAAAACTCCGCAGCCTTCCCCATACCTTGCCCTCTGCATCTCTTCCATCTGGCTGTTAAGGACTTCTTTTCTTTTCTTTTCTTTTCTTTTCTTTTCTTTTCTTTTCTCTCTCTCTCTCTCTTTTCTTTCTTTCTTTCATGTTTATTTTTGAGAGAGAGAGACAGAGCAGGAGCTGGAGGAGGGGCAGATGTCACCATAAAGCCCGACGTGCAGCTTGAACCCATGAACCGTGAGACCACGACCTGAGCCGGAGTCGGACGCTTAACCAACTGAGCCACCTAGGCGCCCCTAGCTATTACTGTCTTCTATCCTTTAAAATAAACTGATAACTTTGTAATAAGGAAACTGCTTTCCTGAGCTCTGTGAGCCACAGCAGCCAATGAATCAAACCTGAGGAGGCTGGTTTCTAGCTCTGGTTTCTAGCTGATAAGTACAGGTGATGCTGGGACTTGAGACTCGTGTCTGAAGCTGGGGGCAGTCTTGTGGGACCAGGACCCCCACCCGGAGGACCCAAGGCTAACTCCAGGCAGACGGTATCACGCCTGGAGGCATCCCAAGGGTGTGCAAGAACTCCCCATACATCTGGTCACAGAACTATTCAGTGCGGGTCTTGAGGAGAAGAGAAAACCAGTTTTCCTCCTCTGCTGTCGCCCCCACAGCTCTAAGCTTGAGGCTGCTCTCTTCATTTGAAAAGGGAAATTGGCAAGCCTTAGGTGGTAAAGATGCTTCAGCACCAAACTGCAACCCTGTCCGTGTCAGTGATGCCACAGGACGGAAAGACAGTGAGCTGCGCCTCCCGACGTGGTCCTTTGCCAACAGCTCCGCTACGACCCATCTGTTCACAAAACTGTCACAGACAGAAAGATCACGGGCCTGGGGTCAAACATGAACCGGGTGCCGGCTGCAGCTCTGCCCTGTGCTAATGACCTCGGGCAGTACTTGTAGTGCCCCTGAACCTCAGCTTATCTACCTGTGAAATGGCATCTTGTACTCTGGTCCCTGTGAGGTGCCAACGAGAGATTCGAACAAGCGGACAGACGTAAAAGAACCTCGTAAACCCTAACGCGCTGTGGAAACACGAGGGGTTAGGCTAAGGTAGCCCTGAGGCACAGGCCACCGATAAGGCGATGTCCCCGATTGAGCCCCAAATGCTGCAAGGCCACCTGCACCTCTGTCGCCTGGCTCTCTCCTGACCGAGGTCTGAGGACAGGGCACCGCTGGGACTGATGGACGGGCTCTGGAACGCAGAGAGGGATCTGGAGCACAGTCACTTACACTGGCTGAATTCTGGTGAACTCGGGGATTTCGTCTTTTTTCTTTCTGAAGAGGAACAAGTAGGTCAGGAGGCCCATGATGAGTGAAAACAGAATCATGTCCGTCATGCTGAAAAGAGACACTTCTTCAGCCACTGTCTCAGACACGGTGGCGCTGGCATCCACGTTGGAATCCCCCATGGCAAGAGGAATCTGCAGGGAGAGAAAGGGACACGTATGAGCAGGGAGAAGTGGGGTCTGCCTGAGGCCCACGGGGGCGCACCCCCACCCCTCAAAGCTTCAGCCTGGGTCTCAGGGCCCCAAGGGCTGCAGCAGCAGGCAAGGCACCAGGGCAGGAGCTGCTGGCCCCTCCAAGACACAGGTGCAGCCTTGGGTGGAAACTAAAATATTAAATGGCCTTGTGGAGTCCAAGGACGTCCTACAGATGGAGCTGGGACTGGGCCCCCTGCAAATAGAGAATAGAAGCCACAGGCTCTCAGGGACACTGAGCCTCCTCCAGCCCCACATGGGCTTGGTTCCACATGAGAACAGGGACCATTTTGGGGCAAATCTTTTCCCCAACTGTGTAACAGGCCTGGGTGGCCCTAAACCCTGTACATTCCAAAGGCCTCCAGGGCTGGCCCTTGGACGGCTGCTGGGAAATCACTTCTGAACCCTGGGAAGACGCCGCCTGATGAGCGTGGGCCTTACAGATGGTTTACTGAGACACTGGGCCAGGCTCAGATGGTTTACGTTAACCATGCCTTTCAGGATGAACGGGTGGGGTTCTGGATCGCATCGTGTGGGTTTGACGTCCGGGATGCGGGAGACAGGGTATATGAGGTTAGCGACGCGGCACTCCACGCCTGCTAGGCTGACTCCCATACAAACCCCACACGTGAAGGCGCCGATGAGCTCCCCTGGTTGGTAACACTTTATACGTGTCGCCACGCGTCGTTGCTGGGAGTGTTAAGCCCTGGCTGCTGACTCCAGCGGGCAAGGCCAACTGGAAGCTCGTGCCTGGTTTCTGCCGGACTCAGCCTATGGAGCCTTCTCCTTTGCTGGTTTCTGTCTGTGCCACAATATCCTTCTGCCATAATAAACTGCAACAGGGGGTGAGAGAGCTTTTCTGAGCTCTGCGAGTCCTGGCGAATCACGGAGCCTGACAGTGGTCCCAGGGACCCTCAGCACACCAACCTCATTTGTTCCCTGGAAAGATGCCCCCCCTGGTCCTGCCACCACTGAAACCCGGCAGAGAGGCAGGTCCGAGTCCACAAAGGGCAACGTGGGGAACCTGAAAGCCCGGCAGGACGCTTCTGCCACTTATCGAGGCTGAGCTCACCTCTGCAACCTCGTCACTCGATTTTGCAATTGCCGCTGTTAACCAAGTGGGCAGCTCTCACCACTACCAGGCTTCCCAGCCTCAGCGGGGAAAGCCTTCGTCACATCTCGGCAGCTCAGGCACGCGAGATTGCCTCACATCTGCCTTCCGCTCACTGTCCCGGCCGCTGGGAAACAACTCCAGGGTTGGCCCCCGCAGCCGCTCTGGCATCCGAGGGCCCCAGCACCAGCTCTGCCATTCTGGGGCCTGTCGGGCACGGGCCACTCAGAGCAGACTCTTGGGCTCAGCTGTCTGCTTTCTCGTTCATCTGAGGTGCTTTTCTAATGACTCAGTTCCTGCGATAATCATATTTGATATATTTCATATTCAAGGATGAACTCATGCACGTTGAAGATTTATTCAATGTTCGTTCTGCACGTTCTCCTGGCCAACCCTGCCAGTGTGGTCTGGCACACCCACAAGTCTTCTGTCTGCCAAGCTCTCACAGAACCATGGAGGGAGAGGATCTGTCCCACAGGGTCATGCCGTGCAGACCCTCGGAGCCCGGCTGACACAGGAAAGCCCCCCTGTCCCCCACCGGCTCACAGAACAGCAAACGTCAGCTCCCTGTCCCATGGCCCTTTCTCCCCCTGACTCAGGTCACCCAGCCCCCCTTACTGCGGGGAGACTCCTGGCCATGAAGGAAAATGACCAATGATCGTTTCCTGACACCTATGTGAGCTGCCCACGCCATCTAGAAAGCTCATTCTGCAGGGGGCTCCCGCAGGGATGGTGTGCCGGAGGGCAGTGGATTCACAGTCCCACATTTGGTTCCAGCTGCCCAGGCCACTGCCACAGACCTCTAAGGGGCCTGCTCCATACAGAAGCCAGAGAGAGCCTTTTAAAAAGTAAGCCAGATCATGTCACCTCCCTAACCCAAATCCTCAAATGGCTTCATGTCCTACTGAGCACAAAATCTAAAAGCTCTGCCCCCTCCACCTTTCTTACCGCTCTCACCTCTCCTCACCAGTCACACTGGCCTCCCTGCTACCCCTCAAGCCTCCAGGTCTGCTCCTGCCTCAGGGCCTTTGCACACGTTAATGCTGCTGCCTGGACTCCATTCCTCTAGTTATCTGTAGGGTTCTCTCCCTCACTTTGTTCAGATCTCTGCTCAGATGTCACCATCTCAGAGAGACTCTGCCTCAGTATAGTTTCTGGTCGTTCTCCCTCCCCATACTCCCTCTCAGCACCGATCACTACCTGGCATTATGTTATACGTTCCTTCCACTGACTGCAGGGTCAGCCCACAAGAGCAGGACTTCATTTTGTTCACAGCCTGACATACAGATTACCGGGTGGCTTTATAATCTGCAAAGCATCACACAGATAACACACCATTACTGCAGTTTGTGAGGCTACGTGCACTTTCCTTCCCTCTGGCTCTGATACCTGACCATACTGCCTCCTTCGGCATCCGGGCCACTCCCCTCAAGTTCAGAGGAAGAAACCCCATACATTCTTGCACCCCAGGGAGACGACCAGGCACTGCCCACCGGGATGCTGACTCCCTGCAGCAAGCCAGGGTGGGGCTCAGGCCCTGAGGCCTGACCGGGACGGGGGACAAGGCCAGCACTCAGGGGTCTCAAAAGCACTGAGAGCAGCTTTGACTGCAAGGTGTAAAACTTCAGACAAGAGCGGCAGAGGAGCAGTAGAAAAGACCCGGAGATCATGATCATTTTATCCGAGGCCTCCTTCTACTCTGGGGAAGTGAAGGACTTCCCACAAGTCTTCCCACAAGGACTGCTGAAACCAAGAAAGGGGCCCCAGCTTCCCAGGGGAGGGCTGTGTTCAGGACCCATCTAGGCAGGATGACCTAAGAGACATGAGCCTTTCCCCTGCTCTGCTGTGAGCTCCCGAATGAGGAATAGTATTGGAAGTACCTCTGTATCTGGCACAGGTGGAAAGGAAGGACTGGCAGACTGGCAAGAAGGAAGCCACGCTGAGAGGAAAGCCCTTTACCCCTACGCTTCCCATTCGAGGACAGCAGCAGTGTGACTGGGGCTGAAGCCATGAACAGCTGCTAAACCATTATTTTCACACCGAGTCACTGTTTTCACACTGAAGCACACACACAAGACACCCACCTATATCCCCAGCCTAAGTCTCTGCACCCCTGCCCCAGTGCCTTTACACATGCCTGAGACGCTTTTCCTCCAGTTGCTTCCTGACAATCTCAGCTCGACTGTCACTCCCAAGCACTGTGCCAGGGTCATACTTTCCTGGCACAGTGCCTGGCACACAATCTAATGCAGAATAACTACCCGTGGAATGGATGGAAGGTGTCAGTGAATATATTATGACACGTGAAATATAAAATTTGCATGAACCGATAATACATAACAAGCAGATTTAAAAGGCATCTGGTGCTGGCGGTGTGCCCAAGTGGTGATCTGCTAGGACAGAGGTTCCCAAACCTTCTCTGCTCACGGAGCCCCTGGTAGCTTAGTAAAATTTCCACGGTCTCCCCAGGCCCGTGGCTACTTTGTTTATGAAGCAGTCAGGTCCAAACAGCCCCTGAAAACCCAGCCTGGCAAAGACACAAGTCGGCCAAAGAAAGGCAGCGTGAGCTAAGGTTCAAAACTAGCAACCCAAGCTGGTATACTGGTTGCTACCAAGCAACCGCGCTGGTAGATTAGGTGCCTCTGGGAGTGTGCCCTGAGCCACCTCCACATGGTCTGGTATAAAACCACTCTCCTCTGATGGCTGAAAGATTGTGATGAGAAAATCTTGGATGTCCTGCTTTACAAGAATGTTCCCCACTTCAAGTATGGCAGGGTGACTGACTGCAGGACAGTCCGTCAGAGACCCTCCAAGGAGACTCTGGGAGCCCTGTGCACTCTTTCTGCCCTGGAACAGTCTCTAATCCGTAGGCCGTTTCTTCTTTCCACATTTAGTGAAATGGAGGAACGCTGGGAAGTGCAGAGCTCTTGGGGTCAAAGGCAACACTTGTCCGCAGCAGAAACAAAAAAACAAAACCAAAAAGGAAAATGTACATGAGAAAACAGAGCAACTTCTTAACCGGAGCAGGCTCTTGGCCACAGGGCTGCGGCTTGAATGTTCTCCTCTGGAAAATTGGGCACGGAAAAAAGGGCACATCAGATCTGATCTTTTACTACAAGTTAGGTCTGTACATAGAGCTTTTGTTTTTATTATAAAAGAACATTACATGGGCCGCCTGGGTGGCTCGGTTGGTTGGGCGTCCAACTTCGGCTCAGGTCATGGTCTTGCGGCTCTGGAGTTCGAGGCCCGCCGTCAGGCTCTGTGCTGGCAGCTCGGAGCCTGGAGCCTGCTTCGGATTCTGTGTCTCCCTCTCTCTCTGCTTCAACCCCAGTTACACTGTCTGTCTGTCTGTCTCTCTCAAAAATAAATAAACATTAAAAAAAAAAGAAGACAATTACATACAGAAAAGGACATATGTAGGTAGGCAGACAGATACAAGAGAAACCATTCCTCCTGAATTTCAACAGGTGATGCCGCAGGCCAAGGGTGACTCGTCCTGGCACGTCTGAAAAGGCAAACGAGGCAGAAGGGCCCTTTCTCCATCTGACTCTTCACAACACCGCACGTAAAATCATCCTCAAGGAAGTACTTACGGCTTTGCGTTTACTGTATGCAATTTCTGGTCAGTAAACAAGACTGATTGAGCAACCTGGCACCGACACCGGGGTGAGCCGGTCTCCTAAAGCAGCAACGAGGAGGGAAGAAGCCTGAGCAAGCGATTTAGTTTGTCCCTCAGGCGTGCACATCACCCAGCGGCAGTCACCGGCACCTTACGGCGTCCACCCTCAGCTGCGGTGGGAATAGCATCTGCTCAAGTTCACAAATCTCTGCCAATGAGTAGTGGTTTCAAGATGAGGGGAGACCGGGGCTCCTGGGTGGCTCAGGTGGTTACACGTCCGACTCTGGCTCAGGTCATGATCTCACGATCTCAAGAGTTCTAGCCCTGTGTCGGGTTCTGCGCCGACACTGTGGAGCCTGCTTGGGATTCTCTCTCCTCTCTCTGCCTCTCCTCCACTTGCGCTCTCTCTCTCTCAAATAAATAAACTTAAAAAAAAAAAAAAGGTGAGGAAAAACCCTCAAGGGAGCCAAGCCTGCTCCCGCCTAATAGCTTATCCTCCAGAGATGGGGGGGGGGTGCTCAGGGGAAGGGCCCTCCCCAAGGCGGCCTCTAAAAAGCAGGGCTCAAGAAAGCAGCAGATTCCTCTCTAGCAACTTGCCCACCAAGTTGATCCTGCAAACCGAGACACGGCCGGTGTGGATTTCTCTGGAGTTACCATTTTTAGGGTTCACTTGGTTTCTTGAATCTGTAGGTTTGAGGACTTCCAGCCATTATTTCTTTGACTATCTTTCCAGCTCCCCACCCCCCTTTCTCTACTGCCAGGATGATGATGATGTAAACGTGTTTTGTGACGGGTCCTCCAAGTCCCTGAGGCTCCGTTCACTTTTTTCCGCCTCGTGTCTCTCCGTTGCTCCCCGCTGACTAGATAATTCCATCAAGCACTCTACCTTCAAGTTCCCCTGTCTTCACCATTCTACTATGGCACCATCCATGGAGCTCACGCCATGGTATTTTTCAGTTCTAAGATGATTCTCTGGCTCTCCTTTATATCTTGTAGGATTCCAACATCGATGTCACTTTGATCACTGTTGATTGTTTTTTTCTCATTCAAGTTGAAATTTTCCTAGTGTTCAGTACGGGAGTGATTTGTGATTGTGTCCTGGGCATTCTGGGAATAGCGCTGTTACACTCTGAGTCTTATTTATATGCGCTCTTTCATTGGATCTTCTCTGCCACCATGAGGGTTGGGGGATGGAAGGCGCCAACTCATTGCTGTCATTCATAAGCATGTCCCAGCCGGTACAACGCCATGGGGGAATAAATTGAGCTCTGAGGAAGGTGAAGGTAAGATCATCTGAGACAATCAAAGAAGGGACACCCAGGGACTAGCATCATGAAAAAATGACCCAGGCCCAGCAGCCAGATAAGGAAGATAAGAGGGTTTAGACAGGGGAAGTGCATACCAAGGCTCGAACCATAGAAGAGCAGTAGCTACAGAATCCGGAGCGACTCAAGTGTGCTACGATGGGATGTTTGTATGTGTGGGTGCACAGGTGGTCAGAAAGAGACAAGCTTTTGGAAATAGGCCGAGACCAGTGTGCAAAGGGGCCAGGAGCCCTCTATATGTGTCTGGGGTCTTTGGGCCCTGGGCAGCCAGGGATAACCGGGCAGGGGTGTGGCATGATTACACCTATGCCCATTGGTAGGAACCTGGACAATGGTGCCTCCACCCACTATGTCAGTACAATCACGAGGCCTTGACCAAGGCATCCTGATCTGGAAAGTGCTCAGGCCAACATTCCACAGCACGCCCTAAATGCCCCCAGCTGATGACCCCCCCACACACACACACACAAAATGGGACTTGTGGGTGTGATCTGGAGACACATGACTGGGCCTGTATCTGATGCAATGATGTAAAAGAGGAAGGAAGCCAGGAGAACTGGATGTGTCAGAGCAAGACTTGGCAAGAAGGAAGCAAGACAGCCAGCATTACTCAGCACAAATTGAGCTGACAAAGCCTAGAGGAGCAGACCACTGGGACTGTAGCTGCCATAGAGGACCACACCGGCTTGCTCCTACCACCTCCTCTGGGGCCACGGCCACCTGGCCTGAACTCCAAGTGGGGTGAACCCACAGCTCTCCTACACTCTTGGCAAATACTCCAGGGCATTTGGTGGGGATACTTAGTAACACCATTAAAAGTTAGCACAGGGCGGGGCGCCTGAGTGGCTCAGTCCGTTGAGCATCCGACTTTGACTCAGGGATCTGTGATCTCTCGGTCTGTGAGTTCGAGCCCCGCATCGGGCTCTGTGCTGACAGCTCAGAGTCTGGAGCCTGCTTCGGATTCTGTGTTTCCCTCTCTCTCTGCCCCTCCTCCACTCATGCTCTCTCAAAAATAAACATTAAAAAAAAAAAAAAAGAAAGAAAATGTTTTAAAAGTTAGCACAGGGCAACTGATGGGCACAACATACTTCACAGGAGCTCTATGAGATACTAGAAAATATATATATCAGTCTCTGCCTCCAATTCCTGGGACAGAGCTCCTAAAACCCTTGTAATTTCCTAAGGGATAAAAGCACAAAGATCATCTCTCGTTCTAATGAGACTCTGGGTGGGCTCCTGGAAGGGAGATGGTCACCAGAGAGACAAGGCATGACTGGCAGCTTGGAACTTTCAGCCCTGCCTGTCCCCTTCTCCTGAGAGGGAGTTAATGACTAAGCATGCCACCCGAGGAAGCGGGAGCACCAAGATCCCAATAGTACAGGGTTCAGAGGGTGTCCACATACCAGCATGGTGATGCACCCCGACTCCTGCACTTGGGGCCCCTCCCAGACCCCACCCTGCGTATCTCTTCACCTTGTTGTTCACCGGTATCCTTTATCATGTCCTTTAATAACTGTAAGTGTTTCCCTGCGTGGCGTGAACTGCTCTAGCAAGTAAACTGAACTTGAGGAGAGGGTTGTAGGACCCCCCCCTTTTACTGCTGATTAGTCATACGCACAGGTGACAACCTGGATTTGCAATTGGCATCTGAAGTCGGGGGGGGGGGGAGCAGCCCTGTGGGACTGAGCCCTTCACGTGCAGGATCTGACATCAGCCCCAGGTAGATGGAGTCAGAGTTGAGTTCAACTGTAAGGGTACCCAGTTCCTGTCACAGAATTGCTTGTTGTGGGGGACCCCCACCCCCACATCTGGGGTCAGAAGTGCTGTGAGTGTGGGCTTTTCTCATATAAGGTCATACCAGTTCATCCCGCTGCCTAGACCTTTGCCTCAATTAATTCTTAATACAAATGAGGAAACGAGAAACACAGGAAGCTGGAGGACATGCCTTAGTTTGCTCAAGTTCTGGGCAGACCAGTTCTGAAGTCTGCTCTGCCTCTAGAGCATCAGCAGGAATAGGAGCGACAGGCTTTTGAGAAGCCCCAACAACAGTCAGAACCCTCCCCGCAGGGCAGCTTATGGTTCACACGACACATCCACGCAGGAGGCCTCAGCACGGACCACGGTACTCTGCTATGCTTGACAGAAGTGGGACCGGGGGGCCCTGGGTGGCTCGGTCGGTTTAGCGTCCGCCTCTTGATTTTTGCTCAGGTCATGATCCCAGGGTCGTGAGATCAAGCCCCGCGTCAGCTCTGCAATGAGTGTGGAGCCTGCTTAAGATATTTTCTCTCTCTCTCCCCTCCCTCCCTCTGCCCCTCCACTGCTCATCCTTGCTCTTGAGCTCTTTCTCTATAATAAAAAAAACAATGAGGGGCACCTGGGTGGCTCAGCTGGTGAAGCATCTGACTCTTGGTTTCAGCTCAGGTCATGATCTCATGGTTTGGGGGTTTGAGCCCCGTGTCAGGCTCTGTGCTTACAGCTCAGAGCCTGGAGCCTGCGTCAGATTCTGTGTCTCCCTCGCTCTCTGCCCCTCCCCTGCTCAGGCTCTGTCTCTGTCTCTCTAAAATGAATAAACGTTAAAAAAAAATTTCTTCAAAAAAAAAAAAAAAAAAGAGAGAGGGATAGTTACAGAAGGGCTCCACATTTAGCATCAAAGACAAATTGAAACACAATCAGAAAGAGTCCCCAGGATGGGAAGTCCCCTGGGGCGCCCGGGTGGCTCAGTCAGGTAGGGGTCCAACCCTTGATTTAGGCTCAGGTCATGATTTCAGTGTTCTTGAGTTCGAGCCCCGCATCAGGCTTTGTGCTGACAGTGCAGAGCCTGCTTGGGATTCTCTCTGCCCCTTCCTTGCTTGTTCTCTATCTCTCTCAAAACAAATAAATGTTAAAAATAATTAAAAAAAAAAAAAAAAAGAGTCCCAGGATGGAGCGGTCCTCAAAACATGCCACATGAGAAACAGTACAGGAAGGTTTACCGTAAAGAGGATTCAGAGGCAGCGGGACCATCTGCTCTTTGGGTAATCAGAGAACAGAGGAGGGAGAGGCCTCCTGAGGGCAGAAGTGAGCCCTGGTAATGGGGGACAGAGATTTACACGCTGTTCAAGGAGAACTTTCTAATAAAGGAGTCTGAAGGGAGAATGAGCAGCTGTGAAGCAGGGCCCCCATCATAAGAGATGTGTCAACAGAAGGCTGGGTAACTCAATGACAGAGAGAGTGCCTGCCATCCCCGAAGCCTGGGAATAGACCAGCCAAGTGTATGCTCATTAACCTGGACTGGTTGAGGTTGGTGATTAAGGCCAAAGGGGCAAACCCCAAGTCTCTGACCTGAGTTAATACTGAAATATGGGTTCCTGGATCTCTTTCACGGAACCCTTTGAGACACACAGACACACACAGTTCTAGTTCATAGTCAACAAGAGCCATGGAAAGCAAAGGCAGATGATGACACAGTGATGGGAGATCACACAGCACAGCCTAAGGACTCAGAAAAGAGGAAGAAAAACAGGGAGGCTGAGAACAGAGCTCTGAAAAAGGAAGGAGGACGTACTGACTCTCTGGATTAAGACACCAGTCCCAAGAACACTGGGGCCTCACACAGAGTGGGGCTTTCAGCTTTAATGAGGAGCCCCTTTGGGGCTTCTGCCTTCCCAGGGACGCCATCATCACGTCTACACTGCGTCTTTACCCACCCACCTCTGTCTGCACAGACTCAAGATGTTACTGTTAGCGGTCCTGAAGAAGAGAGCAACAACAGAAAGTATCGATCCCTGCAGCTATGAAAAAGGAGCGCACTACCCCCACCCACGGGAACAGGGCTGAATCTCACAGACACGATGCTGAACAAGAGAAGTCAAATATGTAAGAGCACCAACCGCTTATGGATGAACTTCAAGAAATAGACAGAAGTAATCTACAGGGACAGGCATCAGACTCGTGGTTACCTCTGGGGCCCGGGTCACGAGCGGGAGACACCAGGGACGCTCCTGGCACACTGGGCGATGCGCACTATCTTGCTCTGGGGTGGCAGCAGCAGGGAGTCTGTCCACGTAAAACTCCCGCGAGTGGCGCACTCACGGTCTGTGCCCTTGGCCGCGTGTGAGTCACACCGCAGCGCGAGTGTATGTCCACAATACAAAGGCACGTGTGCTTGGTCTCAGTGATGGAAAAGCATGTACATGTACACATAAAGTGACACGTCAGAGGATCGCCCCAAAAACAGTGCCTCAGGGATGAGGTTTTAATTTTTTTCCTCACTTCCTTTTTAACGTATTATTTGTTTGCATTTTAAATAATGAGCATGCGTTACTTACTGGGCCAGAAGAATATTTGAAAGCTGTTTTCTCATGGGAAAAAAAAAAAAACAAAAACGTCCAGGCCTCTGGGTCTAGGGAGCCCTTTCTCGAGCTACGCCTCTCACTAGGACTGACAGCATGCTCACTGCAGCTTCGAAGAACCCCAAGCTGGACGCTCAGGTGTCCAAGACACACAATGGGGGCTCTAAGCAGGGAGAACTATAGGCCTCTCACTGGAAGACGGCCAAAACCTACTGAACATGAAAAGTTATATTCCTCTCGTGAAACCACTAATGAAATAGAAAAATTATGTATTTCTCCAGAAAAATGATCCAGACGGATTTCCTCTAGGGAATGTCTACACTATGAGCAGAGAGTTAAGTGTCTAAAGAGCTCTTTGCTTTGTCTTTTTTTTTTTTTTTTTTTTTTTGAGAGAGAGAGTGTGCACACCTGTGCAAATGGTGGGGGAGGGACAGGAGAGAGAATCCTAAGCAGGCTCTGTGCTCCACATAGAGCCAGATGTGGGGCTCGATCCCATGACCCTGGGATCACGACCTGAGCCGAAACCAAGAGGCGGATGCTCAAGAGACTAAGACACCCAGGTGTCCCTGTCTGTCCGCTTTAATGAGATGGCTGGCATTCGTGACATTCACATGTTACATCGGAAATTAAAAATAAATACACGGCAGCTGGGTTTCTTACTGCTGTAGAAGGGAGCTACAAATGCAGACAGAAATGGGATGCCAGCTGCATTGTTGCACTGGAACTGGAGGGTGTGTGTGTGCATGGAAACGTGTGTGTGCGGGGGGTATTTCTTAGTTTTGTCTGCGGAGAGGGCCGAGTGAGGATACCCCAGGACCAAGGACCCATCTAGCCCCCCAGATCCTGGTTTCTAAACAGTGTTTCCCCATCAGAAGGAACCAGGGCTCCCTGCAGAAATGGCCGACTCCAGAACTGGGACAGGAAAATAATGACTGGGCCTGGGTCACCTTGCAGTGCAGAAAAGTAACGAAGGGCTTAAAGAATGAGGGGGATGCGTCAAAAGGACGTAGGGTCCTGGAAAGGGTTCCCGCTGGCCAAATCTGGGACAATTTGAACACCTAAATAAATACCAGAGCGACAGATTAGAACCCACTGGACAAAAGAACAGGACACAAGTCAATACTGATATAAATAACTTGCAAGTCAAAGTTTGATGAGAAGGGAGGACAGCCTGGCTGATACCACCATAACCAAGTGATCCAAGGGAATGGCTCCAGGGGTGCCTGGATGGCTCAGTTGGTTAAGTGTCTGACTTTGGCTCAGGTCATGATCTCACGGCTTGTGAGTTCAAGCCCTGCATTGGGCTCTGTGCTGACAGCTCAGAGCCTGGAGCCTCTTCAGATTCTGTGTCTTTCTCTCTCTGCCCCTCCCTCACTCACTGTCTGTCTGTCTCTCTCTCAAAAATAAACAAACATTAAAAAATTAAAATAAAAAACAGTAATGGCTCCAATACTGGGACAAAGTGACACTGCCCACCACCTTTCATGGTGCTCTAAAGGACACAATGCCATTTCTGTGATACTCTGCCAAAAATACATAATCTGAATCTTATCATTGTCAGATCCACCCTGAGGGACATACTACAAAGTATGGCCTTTTTGGAAAATGTCAAGGGCACATATTATAAGGAAATAATGAACTGCTTTAGGGCATAGAAGAGTGGTTACAGTCAAATGCAATCTTGGGCCAGGAAAAGAAAAAGAAACTAGTTTCTTTTGCTATAAGAGAGGTGAATGGCAAAATATGAATAAACTCCACATTCAGAAAAACTATGGTTATGTAAAAAAAAAAAAAATCCTTGAATTTTAGAAAATAAACACTGAATTACTTATGGATACATGAGCACCCTATCTGTAACTTATTCTCAAGTACATCAGGGGAAAAAAATGTTTAAAAAATATACACGTATATGTGGGGAGGAAGAGAGAATGATAAAGCAAACATGGTAAAATTTAGCAAACATGGTTAATATTTGGGGGAAACTGAGTAAAAAGTAATCAAGAATTCACCATTTTTGCAACTTTCCTATAAATAAAACTACTTCAAAATAAAACAAGTTAAAAGTATATATGATTGGGGCGCCTGGGTGACTCAGTCGGTTAAGCATCTGACTTCAGCTCAGGTCATGATCTCACAGCTTGTGAGTTCGAGACCCGCGTTGGGCTCTGTGCGGACAGTTCAGAGCCTGGAGCCTGCTTCGGATTCTGTGTCTCCCCCTCTCTCTGGCCCTCCCCCACGCTTGTGCGCGCGCTCTCCCTCTCTCTCTGTCTCAAACATTAAAAAAATTTTTTTTAATATATATGACCATTGAAAAAAATATACTAAATTTAAACACATGAAGTTAAAGAATGCAACCCACACATGTACTTGTTGTTCTTGTTCTAACAGGCTTTTTTTTTTTTTAAGATTTTATTCTTAAGTAATCTCTACACCCCACAGAGGGCTCGAACATTCAACCCCCGAGATCCAGAGTCCCATGCTCCACTGACTGAGCCAGCCGGGCGCCCCTGGTTCACCAATTTGTTTATGTGTATATTATAAATTCGTTTTTATCATTATTGGTTTTATACCATATATAATTTGGTCCCACTTTTTTTTAATGTATTAAGTTGTGAACATTATAAATTCTCAAATGTTATTCTAGCCTATGAACGTAAGAGTCACTTGCTGGATATTTTCACTATTATAAACAATGCCGTGATAATCATGATGAGTGATAGCTTTTCAGGATGAATCTGCACGCGCCTCTGATTACTTCCTGTGAATGGAATTTCTGAATACGTCTTAGAAATATTTCTGAGTCAAAAGGAATAAGTATTTTTATTTCTTTTAAGTAATCTCTACACCCAACGTGCGGCTCAAATTCACAACCTGAGATCAAGAGTCACATACTCTACTGATTGAGCCAGCCAGGAGCCCCAAAAGGAATAAATATTTTTAAGGTAAGTCAGGAGACTTACCGACAAATTATTTTCCAAAGAGTAATTTACAACATTTCTCTGCAGCTTTCCCTCTGCAGGACACCTGCTGACCTGGAGAGAAGGGAACGACTTTACAAAGCACCGTGCTCACAGAAGCCCGGGAGGAAAGCAAGTGAAAACCAAACCCGAAATCCAAGAATCAGTAAGCACTCCAGGGAGGCCATGACACGTGTGCCCCAGAAGGGCAAAAAGAGAGAGGAGACCGGGAACATGGATGTGCAGACCAGACGGGCCTTCTCAATGATGGAAATCATTCCCAGGAAATAAGACCCCTCTGGTATAAAGTGGGAAAGGTGTGTGTGGGGAGGTGCTGGCCCAGGGTCATGACCACACGCCAACCCAAGGATCACAGCTTGGGGACACACAAGTTCCACCGCTTAGCCCTCCACTTGCTGTGAGGCACTCATTACCTGCTGCTCCTCTGTCCCCCGAGCCCTTCCCGGTGGGAGACTGTCAAGGCAGGGCAGTGGGTGACATGGAAAGGAAGAACCCGGGTCCTGGGGAAGCACATTTCAATAATCATTTACACTACCTATGCCTGGAAACAGGTATGTTTAAACTCCTTATGTCATGACAACATCACACACACACGAATCTCAAAACCTCTCTGAGCCTCAGTTTCTTCCTTTATAAAATCGGGCTGTTACTACCTACCTCACAGGGGCTGTTGGTGGAATCATACAAGACCAAGGTGTGTGCAAGGCAAATAGTGAAGAAAAGAACCTCTGCTGTTTGCTTCTGTGCCTCAAACTATGAGAATACTTGTAGATAAATGGTGGAATATGTCAGCTCTACCCCCTGGAAGCCAGTCTGGGTGACTTCTAGAAGCTCCTGTATTTCCTTAAGAGTTTAGAGAAACAGGATCTGGAGAAACCCAAAATGCTCTGGAGAAAGCCAACCTTTCTTTACTGAAGGGAAAGTAAGGTTTGGGTTCTGAGGTCTAGAACTCCCAGAATCCGTCCAATTCTGGCTTTCATCTACCAGGACTTGCCCAGAGATCTGCCTCCAGCTGAATTGGACCTGGAGGGACCAGCTCCCTTCCCTCAACCATTGCCACCCACCCCCACCCCACAGCCCACAGGAGCAGGGTGAGTTCGCACGCATCGTCTTTCAACAGTCCTTGATCAACTCACCTTGACTTCCAACAGGAAAGCCGTAGATATGTCTAAGCCCAGTCACTTGATACAGTACAAATCCTTCTAGCTAAAGGGGCGGGGGGCAGGGAGTGAACAACGGCTACTGTGAGGGGGACAGAAGACAATGCCTGGCAAAGGGCAGGCACAGAAGAGAGCCCAGAAGGTCTAAAGTCCCTCTAAAAGGGACTGTAACAGCCCTTCCGGCCTCATAGGTTAGGATTCTGAAATCCTGTCAAGCCTGTGTCTACCATCAGCAGACGAGGCTAGTCTTTTGCAAACCTCAGTCTCTGTGAATTCCCACTAGCCAGAATGGAAAAGTGATGGCATCTTTAGCCCACTTCACGTGTTTTCTGGCATGAAAGGTAGCCTCTGCTTGTTCAGACCATTTCAGCAGGTACACAGAAGAAAACAAAAACCTACCTACCTTTTACGAATTCCTCCACAGCTATATATATTTATATATATATATTTAATATAGTACTATATTAAATTTTCAAATGCCCCCATTCCAGTAGCCCCTAAGGAAAGGGAGTAACTACTTACTTCTATGTCATCTATTGACCCTGGAATTCCCCTAGATTTTAGGCACAGCAAAGGAAATCAAGGTTACTTTCCAAAAGTAGTATTTGAGGGGCACCTGGGTGGCTCAGTCGGTTAAGCGTCCGACTTCGGCTCAGGTCACGATCTCACAGTTCGTGAGTTTGAGCCCCACATCCGGCTCTGTGCCGACAGCTTAGAGCCTGGAGCTTGCTTCAGATTCTGTGTCTCCCTCTCTCTGCTCCTCCCCTGCTCATGCTCTGTCTCTCTCTCCTTCAAAAATAAATAAAAACACTAAAAAAATTTTTTTCAAAAGTAGTATTTGAGCTTCAACTAAAATATGACTGGGGCAAACAGCTCCAGTTTTTTTTCCTTGATTTCTCTCTAGTCCACTGGATTATAAAATAGTATTAGTAGTAAAGCAGACAGAAGGTCATAGTGAAAAGGGTCGAGTTCAAAAAATCACATTTGGGTATTGGCTTTACCATAATCTTAGCAAATCACTTCTCCTCGTCAAGGTTTAGCCAATGAGATGGACTATGAATCCTTGTCTGGCTTTGGTACAAATGAGGCATGTGAAAGCATTCTGTGAAGTGTCACAGAAACACTGAGGACGATGGTCAAAGGTAAGACTGCCTTGAGGTGAAACACTACACTCATACTAGACAGTGGCTCTTTCACACCCGTCAAGTGCTCAACACCATGCCAGCTGGACAAGGGAAGACAAACTAAGTCAGGGAATGTTCTCTGCCCTTCTGCTGAAAAGAGACAAGTGGCAGTGACTTCCTTGCCAAAGTGAATGGCACAGGAGGCCAGTGCCAGTTCACAGTTGGGTGAGGCTGGTGTGAGCCGAAGTGGCTAGGGAGGGCTTCCTGACGAAGGAGGCACAAAATGAGAAAGGTTGGGGGAGGAGTGTCCAGAAGGGTCTGAAGGGCAAGTGGGGGGAGCGGGGGTGTCGCAGCTTTAGAAAAAAATAAAAGCCAGTTCAAAATTGCTTCTGCCACCAAATAGTTCCAGGACGCTGGACAAATCTCAACTCCCTCGGCCACTTTTTCTAAAATGGAGAGTCATCACCATGGAGAACTCTACCAGGGCTATGGGCGAGTCACAGGGGGGAAACTGCACAGGGCACATGGCAGACGCTCAAAGAACGTTGGGTTACTGGCCCTCCCATTCCTGTTCTTTGGGGCAAAGCAGAGTGAAAATCAGCAGTGTCACCAAGCACCCACATCTTGGTTTCTAAAGACCATTCTCCAATAAAAAGAACCAGGGCTCCTTGAAGAAAGAGTTGGTTCTGGGGCACCTGGGTGGCTCAGTCGGTTAAGCATCCAACTTCGGCTCAGGTCATGATATCACTGTTCATGAGTTTGAGCCCCGCGTCAGGCTCTGTGCTGGCAGCTCAGAGCCTGGAGCCTGCTTCGGATTCTGTGTCTCCCTCTCTCTCTGTCCTTTCCCCACTCATACTGTCTCTTTCTGCCTCTCAAAAAATGAATAAATGCTAAAAAAAAAAAAAATTTTTTTTAAAAGAAAGAGCTGGTTCCAGGGCTGGAGCATGGAAAACAAAAAAACAAGCATGGAACATCAGCATAGTGCCAGAAATTAAGGAAAAGCTCAAGAAAACCTGAGGCTATCGAAAGAACCAGAAGACCTCCCAAAGGAGGTCCCAAACGGCTAAAGCTAGAACAATTTAAGCACCCAAATAAATAATATTATTGGATCAGGGAGGTGTAATTCATCTCTAAGGTTATTTTTTTTTATTGTGGCAAAATACATGTGAAATTTGCCATCTTAAATTTGCAGTACAGTGGAATTAAATACATGCAAAATATTGTGCAACCATCACCTTTATCTAGTTATGGAAGGTTTTCATCACCCCAAAGGAAACACTGTGTCCAGGAAGCAATCAATCCCCATTGCCCAGCCCCTGGCAACCTCTCCTCTACATTCCGTCTGTCAATTTGCTTATTATGAACATCTCGAACATCTCGCATAAAGGGAAGCACACATTCAGCAGTCCTTTGTGACTGGCTTCTTTCACTTGGCTGAATGTGTCCAAGGTTCATTCATGTTGTAGCAGGTGTCAGCCACTCATTCCTGTTTATGGCCGCATAATGTTCCATCATATGGATCTACTACACTTTACTTATACATTCATTAGGTGATAGAATCTGAGCTGTTTTCGTTTTTTGGCTATCGTAAAAAATGCTGCTATATTCACGTCCAAGTATAGTTTGAGTGCCTGTTCTCAATTCTCAGGGTATATGAGTACAAGTGGAATTGCTGGGTCATGTGGTAACGCCATGCTTCACGCCCCGAGGAACGGCCAGACCGTTTTCCACAACGAACGCACCACTTTACGTTCCCATCAGCAGCATACGAGGGGTCCGATTTCTCCATGTTCCCACCAACATCAGTGATTTTCTGGGTCTGTTTTTGTGGTTAACAGCCATGCTGGTGGAGCGTGAAGTGGTAGCTCCTGGCGCTTTAGATCTGCATTTCCCTAACGACGAATGATGCTGAGAATCTTTTCATGTGCTTGTGGTCATCTGTGTATCTTCTTGGGAAGAATATTCAGGTCCTTTGCTCATTTTTCAATTGGGTTGTTTTCACGTTGTTGTTGAGTTATGAGTGTTCTTTACGTATGCTAGATACTTGACCTCTATCAGATACAGAATCTGCAAATACTCCTCCCCATTATGTGAGTTGTCTTTTCACTTTCTTGATAGCATTGACGCGCCAAAGTTTTTACTTTTTATGAAGTCCATGTCTTAGCTCAAGCCGCTGTAACAAATATCCTAGAGGAGGCAGTTAAACAAGAAACCTTTATTTTTCACAGTTCTGGAGACTGGGAAGTCCAGATCAAGGCACCAGCAGACCCAGTGTCTGGTGAGAGCCTGCTGTCCAGTTGGTTGACAGCTGCTTTCTTGCAGCCTCCTTAGGCGAAGAGGAAACAAGCCCTCCTGTCACTTCTTATAAGGGCACTAATCCCATTCACTAGGGTTCCACTCTCATGAACTAATTCCCTCCCCAAAGCCCCACCTAATTCCATCACATTAGGGATGACGATTTCAACATATGCCGATTAGGGGCACAGGAACACTCAGTTAATAACAGCCCAATTTACCTGCTTTTTCTTTTGTTGCTTATGATTCTGACATCCTAAGAAACTACTGCCAAGTCCAAGGTTGTTAAGATTTACCTCTATGGGGCGCCTGGGTGGCTCAGTCGGTTAAGCATCGGACTTCGGCTGAGGTCATGATCTCACGGTTCATGGGTTCGAGCCCCATATCAGGCTCTGCGCTGGCAGCTCAGAGCCTGGGGCCTGCTTCGAGTTCTGTGTCTCCCTCTCTCTCTCTGCCCCTCCCCCACTCATGTTCCGTCTCTCTCTCTCTCTCTCTCTCTCTCTCTCAAAAATAAACAAACATTAAAAATTAAAAAAAAAAAAAAAAGATTTACCTCTATGTTTTTTCCTGGGCGTTTTACAGTTTTATCTTGGACATGTGTGTAGGTCTTTGATCCACCATGAGTTGGTTTTTGTATATGGTGTAAAGTAAGGTAAGGGGTCCAGCTTTATTTCTTCTGCATGTGGATATCCAGTTGTCCCAGCACCATTTGTTGGAAAGACTTTCCCCCTATTGAATGGCCTTGGTACCCTTGTCAAAAATCGACTGACCACATCCACATGAATTAAGTTCTAGATTTCAATTCTATTCCATTGACCTATAGGTCTATCCTTATCATGGCACCACACTGCCTTAATGACTATAGCTTTGTGGTGAGTTTTAAAATCAGGAGGTAGGAATCCTCCCACTTTGTTCTTCATTTTTAAGACGGTTTGGCTATGTGAAGTTCTCTGCAATGCCACAGGAATTTTAGGATCAGCTTTTCCATTTCTGCATAAAAAGCCACTGGGATTTTGATAGACCGCACTGAACCTGTGTGCTGTTTTGGGGGTGAGGCTACGTTAACAATATGAAGACTTCCAGTCCATGAACACAAAATGTCTTCCCACTGTCTTCATTTTCTTCCAGCAACATTCTGTAGTTTCCAGTGGAAAACCCTTCTACCTCCTTGTTTAAACTCATCTCTAAGTAGTTTATTCTTTTTGATGCTGTTGTAAATGGAGTTGTTTTCTCAATTTCTTCTTTGGATTGTTAACAGCTAGAGGAGTACTGGGTTTTTAACAGTAGAATAAATAAATATCCATGAGTCTATCCTGATATAAATAATCCAATAGTCAAATAAACAAATAAATAAACGGACACAGCGCCTCCTCACAGAATTCCAACTACTAAATGTAGGAGGGAAGAGGGAAACAGAAAATCAGCATCAGATCCACAGTAAGTACTACTGCAGATAAGACCTACCACTGGATGTGCTAAAATTAGTGGGCAAAAGTCCCTGGAGAAGCAGGATTTGCACAGTCTCAAAGTTACCACTCCCCAGATACTCATTAACTACAAAGGGTAAGGTAGAAACTTTACGGAGGAGAAGCCCTGCAGAGACGAACCCAACCAGGAGATCAAGGCACAGGTCACTGGTAATGAACCCCTTTCAACAGTGTACTCAGAAGGGCACACACCACCTTTGTGGTATTCTTGCCTCCCTCCCTCCGAGCGTGAGAAACCACTGGTCAAACCTAAAGTGGGGTGTGTTCTAGAAGATAATGGACTGGTACTCTCTCAAAATAGTGAGGTTAGAACAGGTGAAGGGACTATCCCAGATGGGAAGGGGTGAAGGAGACATGACAACTAAGTGCCAGGCAGGATGTCAGACAGGATCCTAGAACAGAGGGAGGACTTTGGTGGAAAAACTGATCGATTTCAAATAAGGGATGTTGTATAGTCCGGGGCTGGCAAATCACAGTCAAGCACTGGCCCTGCTGGCTGACTCCTTTTGAAAATCAGGTTTCATGGCACAAGAACAGACACTCAGATCAATGGATCTGAGAATGGATCAATAGAATCAATTCTATTCTCAGAATAGAGAACCCAGAAATGGACCCACAAACGTATGGCCAACTAATCTTTGACAAAGCAGGAAAGAATATCCAATGGAAGACAGACAGTCTCTTCAGCAAGTGGTGCTGGGAAAACTGGACAGCGACATGCAGAAGAATGAACCTGGGCCACTTTCTTACACCATACACAAAAATAAACTCAAAATGGATGAAAGACCTCAATGTAAGACAGGAAGCCATCAAAATCCTTAAGGAGAAAGCAGGCAAAACCCTCTTTGATCTTAGCCACAGCAATTTCTTACTCAACACGTCTCTGGAGGCAAGGGAAACAAAAGCAAAAATGAACTACTGAGACCTTATCAAAATAAAAAGCTTCTGCACAGCGAAGGAAACAATCAGCAAAACTAAAAGGCAACCAACAGAATGGGAGAAGATATTTGCAAATAACATATCAGATAAAGGGTTAGTATCCAAAATCTATAAAGAACTTCTCAAACTCAACACCCAAAAAACACATAATTCAGTGAAGAAATGGGCAAAAGACATGAGTAGACACTTCTTCAAAGAAGACATCCAGATGCCCAACCGACACATGAAAAAAATGCTCCACATCACTCATCATCAGGGAAATACAAATCAAAATCACAACGAGATACCACCTCACACTTGTCAGAATGGCCTACATGAACAACTCAGGCAACAACAGATGTTGGCGAGGATGCGGAGAAAGACGGTCTCTTTTGCATTGTTGGTGGGAATGCAAGCTGGTGCAGCCACGCTGGAAAACAGCATGGAGGTTCCTCAAAAAACTAAAAATAGAACTACCCTATGACCCAACAATTGCACTACTAGCCATTTATCCACAGGATACAGGTGTGCTGTTTCGGGACACAGGCACCCCCATGTTTATAGCAGCACTATCAACAATAGCCAAAGTATGGAAAGAGTCCAAATGTCCATCGACAGATTAATGGATAAAGAAGATGTGGTCTATATATACAATGGAGTATTACTCGGCAATCAAAAAGAATGAAATCTTGCCATTTGCAACTACGTGGATGGAACTGGAGGGTATTATGCTAAGTGAAATTAGTCAGAAAGACAAAAATCATATGACTTCACTCATATGAGGACTTTAAGAGGCAAAACAGATGAACATAAGGGAAGGGAAACAAAAATAATATAAAAACAGGGAGGGGGACAAAACAGAAGAGACTCATAAATATGGAGAACAAACTGAGGGTTACTGGAGGGGTTGTGGGAGGGGGGATGGGCTAAATGGGGAAGGGGCACTAAGGAATCTACTCCTGAAATCACTGTTGCACTGTATGCTAATTTGGATGTAAACTAAAAAAAAAAATAAAAGACATAAAAATAAATTAATTAAAAAAAAAAAAAGAAAATCAAGTGTCATTCTAACACAGTCATGCTCATTCATACCCAGATGACCTACTACAGCTTGCTAAAACACCAGAGTCGGGGAGTTGTGATGGAGACCTTACAACCCACAAACCCTGAAGTATTTCCTTTCTGGCCCCAAACTTTCAGGAAAAGTTTGCCAGCCTTCCGTTAATAGTCAACGATACTGTACCAATGTTAATTTCTTATTCTCGGTAACTGTATTATAATTGCATAAGATGTTAGCGTCAGGGGAAGCTGGGTGAGAAATAAAAGGAATCTTGTTTTGTACTGTTTTTGTAACTTTTCGGTAAGTCCAAAATTGGTGGGAAATAAAAAGTTTAAAAGAAATAATCCAGTGGCATCCTTATTCCAAGGTCTTCCCATCAGCTTCCCAATATCTTACACACTGTTTGCTGCCTCTTTTTGCTTCACTGTTCTCCCTACTAAGAATGTTCTTCCCTCTCTGTCTGCGGCTATCAAAGCTGTGTCTTCAAGGATGAACTCAAGTGCCACTTCCTCCATAAAATCTGCCCTCCTTCCTACCCATGCTCAGTGACGCCATGAAGCCGCACCTTGTAAGACAGTTCCTTACTTCCACATCTACGTCTCCTACCTGGTCATGAACAACTTAGGGTCAAGGATTATGGCTTATTCATCTCTGTAGTCCTCCAGCCAAGTGCTGAATCAATGTCTGATGACCTGGATTCCTCATGAACCCCAAGAGACAAGGGTTGGTGCCCTTGGGTCTCAAAAAACAAATCGTCAGAATTGCAGGAGAGAGAAAGGCCCGTGGAGTCCTACTGAGTGCCAAGTGCAGGGCCCACGCACTAAGCAGGAGGCAGGCAATGGGAACTCGCACTGACTCAACACCTACTATGTGCCAAACACAAGGTCGGGCACTTCATAAGAGCTCTTCCTTTAAATTCTTATCATAAACCTGTTTCACCCATTTTACAGACACAGATTCAAAGACCCAAGGGCCGAGCAAATTACTGACGGTCCCACAGCCAGCAATCCAGAGGGACAGTGAAGGGCCTGAGACCTTCTCTGTCACTGCTTGTTACAACCCTCGCTATGCAACCCACAGACAAGAACAGACGAGAACCACGTTCTCCTAGAGACTAGGAAAACAAAGTCCTTTGGGGCCGTGCTGTCACTTGGGGTACCGGGTTGCATGAGAGGCTCCTGAGGCTGACGGTTTCATGCTCCCTCTGACAGATGCTTCCAGGAGAGCTGCCGCGTACTTGGCCACAGCAAGCTGCGGGGACACACCTGGGTTATGAATGCCACTGCTTCACTGCATCTGCAGCGGCTTCCTGCTAGAGAAGATGTGCACCACATCACACGGCGCCCCTGGACGAGGGCAATGAGGACATTTCTCCAGGCCACCCTACTAGGAAAAGGTGTCCTCCTCTGACACCGACATACCCCCAGGCGGCTTAACGCCTACCGTTACGCCATGTCTAGTGGAAGCAAGCTAGGTGACCACTAGGTTCTTGGTCTCCATAAGGGGACTCAGTAGTTCAAGCAGCTTTTTCCTTGTGACTCCACGACCTCGCCATATAAATTCCACGTTGCTGTGGTGGGGAGAAGACTGTGCGAGGGGTCAGCCCCAGCTCTTAAATGCTTCCGGCTGGAAGTGACACACATCACCGGCTCTCAAGGGAGCTAAGAAACGTGGGGAAGCACAGAAATACACAGCGAGCAGTGAATGTGTGTGCCGCAGGTGTACGGAACCTGCCAGAGGGCACGGGCGGCCAGTGGCAGAGCCAGAGGGAGTCCAGCTACTCAAGGACTCATGGCCTCTTAATTTTAAAATGGAGCTCTCGGGGCGCCTGGGTGGCTCGGCTGGTTAAGCATCCGACTCTTGATTTCAGCTCACGTCATGATCTTGCAGTTTGTGGGTTCGAGCCCTGCGCTGGGCTCTGCACTTACATCACAGAGCCTGCTTGGGCTTCTGTCTCTCCCTCTCTCTCTCTCTCTCAAAATAAATAAATATACTTTAAAAAATGGAGATCTAATTCACATATCATAAAATGCATCGTTTCAAAGTATGCAACTCAGTGGTTTTCGGAATATTCACCCACTGTGCGGTCACCACTGCTGCTTAATTCACAAGCATTTCCATCACCCCCAAAAGAAGTCTTCTACCCATCAGTAGTCACTCCCCATTCCTGATTTGTCTCCCCCCCCACCCCTTTCTCTGGACATCAGGGAACTCTGGACAAACTCAAAGAGCCTCTAGCAGTCACACACACCATCCTTAATCCTGGGTCCCCCCACTGCCATCATTTTGTTTTCCTCATCTATTTTTTTTTTCCTAAACAAATACTGATTGCAAAAATTAACATGTATTAAGCACCTGTAAGATGATATTCTATTATTTCATCTCATCCTTACGATAACCCTCTGAGGCACAGGAGCAGTAGTTACCACACAGGCTAAAGTACCTCGTCCAAAGGCAGGGAAAGGATAAGTGGTAGGACCAGGATTCAAACCCAGACCAGCTGGCATCACAGCCACCCTCTCCATTTACTTGCCTTTCAAAACCTTCTCAGAGCAGGGCAGAGTTATTGATGCTTCCATCAATGCTTCACTGAATGAGAGTTCATTGTGCAGTTAACATCCTGGCTGTACTGACAGGTGAAAGCATTGCTCAAAACTAAACCATCCCTGGAGACACACAGAGGCTGGTGTCTGGCTGGAGCTACCTCGCATCTCTGTACCCCCAGTGCTCAGGAGGCCTGGCATAACGTGAGGCTCAGAATACGCTGCTACACGACTGAAGCGACAAAATCTCCTGGGCCAGACTCGCCACTCCACACCCGATGGCCCGGCCTGCTGGCCCTTCAGCCAGGAGCACTGGAATGGAATCAGGACTGCTTTCTGACAAATCTCAGCTCTGCTCATGGTCACTCAGGGGGCACGAAGCCAAGCCAGGCCTTTCAACTTCCACAGCAGCGTGGCAGGACACTGCACGTGGGAGGTGCCAAGACCCTCAGGGCCTCCACTTTGGCCTGCCTGCCTCCTGCTTCTGGCAAAGGGACTCTCCACACTCACTGTCCTGGATTCTACTGCTTTCCCCATGACGCCGAGCCTTCTCTTGCTCCCACCCCCCAAAGGTCTGCCCTTGCAGGAGTATAACGGAGACTGAAGTTCTCTGCCTTTACCCAAGCGGGTCCCAGGAAGGGCTCCCTGTGGGCCATGCTCCTCTGTTCTATGGAACGCTCCCTCTGCCCAGGCCTGAGCCGCCCTCATCCCATCGGTCGTGTCCACACATGGGCGCAGTCCCAGCACCTCTAACAGGGCCTGGTACTCACAAGTGCCCTACCAACACCTGCTGGATACGGGACCCGCTCCGCTGCCTTCTTCAGTGAGCCTCAGATGAAGGCCCAGGGAAAGGGCTTCTTGTATTAAACTGGCCCACTTCCTTTTTTCAGTAACGCTTGCTGTTCGTTCCCATCCTTCTCTGGCTTGCCTTCTAGGAAGTGCTGAGCTGAGTGTTTCTGTGCTTAACCCAATAGCTTCCCTTGACCGCCTTTTGGTGCAATTACCTGCCTCCCAGTGTACTTCTCTCAATGACTAGACTCTCGGCTTTTAGTTGGCTCCTTGGTTTGGGGTTTGGCTGAGGAGAGGATTGGCCTTGGAACTCAACTAACTTAAAACCCAGCTGAGACATGAAAGAACATGGGCCTTGTAGGCAGACAGACCGTGGTTCAGATACGCCACCTACACACGGTGGGACCCTAGGCACTCTTGTCACTCAGCCTCAGTCCCCTCACTGACCATCCTCACGGTGTTAGGATGATTACATGAGATATAAAATACCCAGCACAGGACCTGACATGCAACAGACACTCAAAGGTTACACCATACTTGATCTTAGCCAAAAGGCCGAGAAGCAATCAAAGGTTACACTGGAACCCTCTTTTCACTTCAGAATTTTTTAAATAAACACATTTATTCATGTTTTTGACACGCAGATCAAATCCAGAAATATCTAGGAAGACCTAGAATATTACAGGGAAGGTACCCAAGTTCCTTCTCTTTTTCAATTATAAAATGATTAATTATTAAAAAAAAATTTTTTTAATGTTTATTTCTGAGACAGAGAGAGACAGAGCATGAGTGGGGTAGGGGCAGAGAGAGAGGGAGACACAGAATCCGAAGCAGGCTCCGGGCTCTGAGCTGTCAGCACAAAGCCCAACGCAGGGCCCGAACTCCCAAACCGCAAGATCACGACCTGAGCTGAAGTCGGTCACTCAACCGACTGAGCCACCCAGGCGCCCCTAAAATGATTAATCATTGAATTACTGAATAAACGACTAACTGCAGGAGGAACTTGAAACATTTAAATCTTCATACCTAGACGGGAAACTAAAATCCTCCAAAAGGTTCATATTGCATCTTAGAATAATCTCAAAAAATACAGATCAGACCCAACATTGGCATCTGGGCTCAATCAAAATGTAGGAGGAAGCTTAGCAGGAAAATAGGGAGAAAGGGGCCATAATCATTCATTCACCCATTCATTCCTCTTCAGTTGGTATTCAGCAAGAGTGCCTGCCTTACATGGCACTGTACCACGCACTGGCTGACTCTCATGCCAATGATGGGGAGGTTCCCTGTTCTTACTGAATTCACGTTCTAGTCCCACCACACTGCCATTAGGGAGAGAGAGAGAAGTAGGCTCTCCTTTTATTACAAGCCACTTCCATATCCTTTACAGGGGTAGATGGAGGAAAAAGGAAAAAACACCAAACAATTATATCAGTGAGAGCGACTATGAGTTTTTGAGCAAAGGGGGGGTGATAAAAGGGGGGCTTGGAGGGAGTGCCTGGGTGGCTCAGTCAGTTAAGCATCCGACTCTTGATTTCGGCTCCCGTAGTGATCTCACGGTTCTCGAGATCGAGCCCTGTGTCGGGCTCTGTAGTGACAGTGCGGAGCCTGCTTGGGGGGCTCTCCCTTTCTCTCTGCCCAGCTTGCACACATGCACTTTCTCTCTCTCAAAATAAATAAATAAATAAACAAACAAACAAACAAACAATTAAAAAAAAAAAAAAAGCAGGGCTTGGAGATCAACCAGCATGGATAGATCTTGAGAAGTGCTAGAGAGGAGTGGGAAGGAATTATGGATTCAGGGGGGCCAATTAGGGGCCACTGCAGCAGGAAATGAAGGGGTTGCGATAAGACCACAGCAGGGGAGAGAGAGTCAAAGACTAAAAACAGACAGGACTGCATGGTGGTAGAAACCGAGAATGAAGAGGAAGGCAGAGGTCAACCGGTCTTTTGCCTTTAGAGCTTCAGGGACCAGGAACTGGGTGAGGTCACTAACAGGGAGAGAGACCTTGCTGGTGGGGTTTCAGGCAGGTGGAGCGAGCTTTTCCATCTCTGTTGCCATGCTACACGACCTTTTAGAGTTTGCAAAGCACATTACATAAAGGACGGCGCTCCACCTATCCACATGACACTGTGTGGTTTCTTAAACAATCACAAAGGTTCTGAAACCCTTAACTGAAACCAACGATGCTCTTCACAAGACTACAAATCCCAGCCAGGAAACCTGCTGATGTTTGGAATGAGTCCCAACCCAAACCCCACCCACAGAAGCAGCTGAGCCCAATTGGCTAACACATTCCATCCCTGTTTGCAGTGTTGAAAACCGACCCCAAGTGACCTACAGATACAGTCAACACCTCTGGATTCAGAGGTGAGCATAAGTTCATGTGTTCCAACACCGCCCTCAAACCTTTGTACAGACCCAGCCTACCCAATGCAGTGAGGTGGTATGCCAGTGAGGATCAAAGTATCACAAGGTCACAGTGCTGTTACGTGAGCACCAAAGGAACAGATCATATGGAAGGGAGGCAGGGGGTGGGAGGGCACCGGAAAAGGCACTGAAGATTAAATGAGGGGAGATTAAAAAAAAAAAATGACTAAACATAATTCATAAATTTCACCTAGAAGCAAATTATGTAAATCCCACATCAGAGGGCACCTCAGAGCCTGGAGCCTGCTTTGGATTCTGTGTCTCCCTCTCTCTCTGACCCTCCCCTGATCATTCTCTCTCTCCCTCTCTCTCTCTCAAAAACACATAAAGATGAAAGAATCCAATTCCCTGAGAAACAGTCCATGGCTGATGATACCACCATTTGGCCCATCGTTATATTCTAGTTTAGCCTTGAAACAGATTAGTTTCAGGGCGCCTGGGTGGCTCAGTCAGTTAAGTGGCCGACTTCAGCTCAGGTCATGATATCGCAGTCCATGAGTTCGAGCCCCATGTCGGGCTCTGTGCTGACAGCTCAGAGCCTGGAGCCTGTTTCAGATTCTGTGTCTCCCTCTCTCTGACCCTCCCCCGTTCATGCCCTGTCTCTCTCTGTCTCAAAAATAAATAAACATTAAAAAAAAAATTAAAAAAAAAAAAAAAAAGAAACTGATTAGTTTCTGGGAGGTGCGTGTCCAGTCCTCTGAGCCATGTGCAGGTGCTGTGCAAAGATCAGAATCCCTCCCCCTCCAGCACCCCAATCAAAGGAGATTTCCCCCCTCCACAGTCACCTTTTTACAAGAGAAAGAAAGCCCCCACATCAGCAGTTTTCTCCACAAGACACCCACAAGGACCAGGTCCCCGAGATGCTTTGTTCACAATATACTCCAGCGTCAACCGAGTGGCCACACCAACCAGCATCAGGCATAACAGGCTGATGACTTTGGTGCCAGTGGACCCGACCCACAGGAGCCACCAGCCTTCTAAGAGCCACAGTCTGCCTGATGGGACTCCTCCACCACCTTCACACACACACACACACACACACACACACACACACACACACACACCCTGACAGGTACACGACTAATGTGAACACCTCACCCAGGGAGGGGGTTGGGAAAGGAACAACGCTTTCAGGATGTAAAAGACTAAAACAGTAGGGTACAGATTTAAGCGGCGTAAGATTCCCAAATGAGCAATTCACCCAGAAGGGAGGATATTGGCAGTGAGAGGGTCTGAAAACCCACTACAAGAATACGTTGCTCTGTCCTAGTCACATCATCCACCTAGTTCAAAGCCTTCCCATCACTTAGCATGGATCACAAGACCCCTTCAGATAAGCCCCAGATTGCTTCCAAGCCCCAGGCAACCTCTACCCTACACCCCCTGGGGGAAGTGTGCCTTCGTGGGTTCAGTGAAATCCCACCTACCCTCCAAGACCCAAATCAAATGTCACCTCTTCTGTGGAGCCTTGCATGACCCCTATATAAAAGCAGCTCACCCTGAGTGTTCCCCAGCACATGCTGGGCTCAGCACCAAGGATAAGCATCTCACACGCTCTATCTCCAGAACGAACTCAACACATTCTGCCATAATTGCTTGCTTTGTGTTTGCTCTCCTCCCTGACAGAATTCTCAAGCGCCTGCACCAGGCTCTAAACAGACTCTTAGAACCTGAGGGCCAAATACGTGGTTTTTAAGCATCATTCCACAGGGATGGAAACACTGCCAAGAATGAGGAGAATTAACCGCTGGAAAATAAACACCTTTTGAACTGTTCCAGGAGGCAGGTGGAGTGTGGATTCTTTCTCCCACTTCATGGCTGAAACAAATAAGGCCTGGAGCAAGCCAACACCTGTATAAGTTGGTATGCTACCTCTGACCCAGGAGCTTCTCCCACCTGCCAGGGGAGTCTAAATCTCTGTCGAATGCCAGACAACAGAACTACACAGAAAAAGAAGCTTTGTTCTGTAGCCTATATGATGATGATGATGATGATAATAATGGACTGGCATTGTCTCTCTATATATAAGATACTCATTTCATTTATGTTTCTTATACTATAACATACAGTGAGACGTATTGAGACATACTGAGGGGCACCTGGCTGGCTCAGTAGAAAGGACATGTAACTCTTGATCTCAACGGGTGTGAGTTTCAGCCACGTCAGGGGTAGAATTTACTTAAAAAAATAAATATATATATTTTTTAATTAAAAAAGAAAAGACAGACATACTTACCGGTGTTTTGGTATTGGAAGTGGGGAGGAACAATCATATTATTGAGCAACTACATGGATTATGTGATTTCCCTTCCACCCAAAAAAAAAAAAAAAAAAAAAATCCTGTACAGTCAGAAAATGAGATAACACAGCACAAAAGGAGAGCGAAGGTTCTGGAGGCAGAGGGGCCCTGGTGAGGCCTCAGCTTCACCCTCAGCCTTGAGCAAATGACTGCATCTCTGAGATGGCCTCCCCCGCTGTGAGGTGGTCATGAAAACACTAGCCTTTTGGGGTCATCGGAAGAACTTAAAAATACACACACACGCACACAATATTGGGTGTGTGCATGCACACACGTGTGCATACATAATACAAACTTAACACAGAGTCTGGCATACATTCTCCTGAAATAAAAACACTCTTTGCCATTAGCATTGCATGGTCACAACTGACCTGAGAATTCTGAATTTAAAAATGCTGAGTCTCTGCCGGTGGGAACATAATAAGGTACTGTTTTTGGAGGGGAGTTTAATACCAATTGACATTTAAAGTCACACCATTTCTATAAACACACACACACACACACACACACTCCTTTGTATTATTTTTCTCGATAAAGAAAATGTCGCAGTGGAAGGCTATGAAGGACATTCACAGTCTATATTGCATATTTCTGTAATAGTCTTTTTTAAATAAAAAAGCACTTCTTTTTTGGTAAGCAGAAAAAATACATTTTTTATAAAAAGTCATTTCTCCATTTCACTTTTTTTCTGATTTTCATTTTTAAGTGAATCTGCTATGCAATAAAAAGTTAAATCCCAAATTAGGTATCATTTGATAAACCATTATGTTGTTTGCCCCCCATAAGAGGTCAGACTCATGGGGGGTTTGTCTGTTTTGTCATAGCCAAACCTTCGATACCTAAGTAGTGCCTGGTATATGGTATTCAGTATCTGTTAAATAATACATTTAAAAGCTCATAAACATTGTTCCAGCTCTTCTAATTCTAAGAATTCATACTACAAAAATAGTTGCCCAATGGCACAAAGATAAAGAACAAAGGCTGCCGCAGAATTCATAATAGCAAAAAGCTGCAAAAAATACATTTTTTCCCAATAATTCTGGTTACTGGAATATTCTGTCATTTTTAAAAAGAATGAGGTAGATCTTTAAAAAGTGATAGAGACATCATGGTAAGGAGTAAAAAGCAAGCCTCAAAACAGTATGACTGTTTAACAGTATGACTCTGTATTTAAAATTTAAATAATAAGGGGTTCCTGAGTGGCTCAGTCGGTTAAGTGTGTGACTTCGGCTCAGGTCATGATCTCACAGCTTGTGAGTTCGAGCCCCGTGTCAGGCTCTGTGCTGACAGCTCAGAGCCTGGAGCCTGCTTCAGATTCTGTGTCTCCCCCTCTCTCTGCCCCTCCCCCACTTGTGTTCTCTCTTTCTCTCTCTCTCTCAAAAATAAACAATCATTAAAAAAAATTTTAAATAGTAAAAATAAATAGTAAAAGATTTCTGTCGTTTTAAGTAAAACAAAGTTAGATAATAAGTGTCCTTATATGTGAAGGAAAATATCTGGAAACACGTATTATACCACCAGTGGTGATTTTTTGTCTCAGTGTAAGGCTATGAGGGATGTTCACTGGATACACTGTGTATTTCTATAATTTTAATAATGAGCACTTAATAGTTTTGTAAACAGAAAAAAATACATTTTTATAAAAACAGCCATTTCTCCATCTCATTTTTTTCTGATTTTAATTTTTTTTTTTTTTAGTTTATTTATTTATTTTGAGAGAAAGAGAGTGCAAGCATGAGCAGGGAAGGGGCAGAGGGGGAGGGGGTGGGAGAGAGAGAATCCTAAGCAGTCTCTGCGCTTGGGCTCAAACCCACAAACCGCAAGATCATGACCTGAGCCAAAATCCAGTCAGATGCATAACCAACTGAGCCACCCAGGCACCCCTCTGATTTTAATTTTCAAATGAATCCGACATAGAAGTTAAATCCCAAAGCATTACATTGAGGGCCCACAGGCCCGATGTGGTTTGCCAAAAGGCACACGGTGCTAGTGTCATAGCTGGAAGTCACGTTCCGTGACCCCCAGCCCTGTGCTTTGCTCCTTCCTAAGGCACAAGGAAGCAGAGATGTTGCAGGGGCAGCTGGGATCTCTGGAACCACAGAAGGCCATACAGCTACAGAAGCTTCCATCAGGGGGAAAATTTTTTGTTTAAAAGCTAAACTCTTCTTAACCTGAAACGCTCCATAGGTTTAGCAAATAAATGTTCTAGATTTGCCAAGCAGTCCCGATTCCAAATACTCTCCTGAGCACAGGTGGACTTCTGTAACTCAGATCCTGACTTTCAAAGGTTAAGGAAGAGCCAACTCAGAGACACTGGCAGGTCCCAAAATGTTAGGTTTGTCAGGCAGCCAACCAAACCCGTGGCCTTTCACAAACTCATACCACCCAGAAGTATTCACCTGCCTTACATCGACTTCAGTCAATGCTCTTCCCAGGTGCTGAGGCACATCCTTGGGGTTCTCTCTGTCTCAAACCTACTTGCTGTTTTCCCCCAAGTGCTAGACACAAAGAATCTGGGACAGTTAAGACCCCTCTGCAGTTTTCAACACCCCAACACCACTGAAGGCTAATATTCCATTCTCTGAAATGCAGCCCTGTTTTTTGGACACTCGAGACAATGATGAAGCTATCTGCCCGATGAAACAGTTTCTCATCTCAGCTGGTACACAAACCAGGAGAAACACAAGGACTGTCCATTCTCTCAAAAAAGAAAAGAAGACCTCCGCAGAGGGCCACCGAGAAAAGAACGTGTTCCCTTCTGGGTTCACTGCTCTACCAACTACGACTCACAACCACCCAAAGGGGAGCCATCTGCATGGGCAGAACTTGCGAGGAGTTGGAACCAATGTCTCCTCCCCAAACGAGAGGGCCCGAGGAGTAACAGCGCAGTAAGGACACTGGATCCCAGAGGGTTAGTTAACTGATCTGCTCACACGGAAGGTCACCGTTCTCAGTGGCATCCTCCAAGCCTCTTTTGATGCTCAGAACCTCAACCCTGTGTGGGTGGCAGACGGGGCTGTATCAGTAGCTGCACTCCCGAGGAGGCAACAAAGGCTCCAGGAAGTTAAGGGTCCTGCCAAGGTGCCAAGATTCAAATCCAGAACTGCCCACTCCAGCCCCATCTCCCTGGATGCTAGAGCTCTAGAATCCCAGCCCAGCCAAATTCAGAGGAAAGGCTGTGTTTTGTGGGTCTGAGAGAAGGGGCGGCCACCTTCACTGAAAGGGACCCAAACTCTTCCGTACTGGTCATCAGCTTACACAACGGGCTTGAGAAATGTAAGCAAAATGTCGAGGTCAAGTTCCCTGCAGCCCCCTCATCTCCCAGGAGACCTTGACCTCTTACCCAATTCCTCCCACGAGCTAAGAGGGTCACGACTAATCAGCAGACCCCGGCAACGATGTGTCGCAGCGGCCGCCAAGGCACCTGCCCTGGAGGGGGCACTGCCCCCCAGGGATGCCCTTGCCCGCACCCCGTAAGATTCTCAGGAGAGGAAGGGCTGGCAGGCTCCCCTGAGCCCTCGACTGAGTCCACCTGATGCTGCAGGGTCGGATTCGGGTTCCAGTCGCATTCACAGAGCATCTCCTACGTGAGTTACCGCAATAACTTGGCCTTCTCCTGAGGCCCATTGTACAGATGGGGAAACTGAGCCTCAGAGGGGAAAAGCGGCTTGGCCGAGGGTGGCGGAGCGGAGATTGCAGCTCGAGCCCTCTGACACCGAGGCTCGGCCCTCGGCGGAAGGGCCCGTCGGGCGCCCTCGGCCGTGAAAACCACGACCCTCAAGCCTCCGCGAGAGGTCAGCGCGAGGGGAAAGGCCGCCCCTGGAAGAGCCAGGGTGGGAGCCGCGCTTTCCGTGAGAGCGCCAGTTGAGACACGCAGCGACCCGGCCCGAGAGCCCGCCCCAGCGCCGAGGGCTCGGACGGCTGAAGCGGCCGAAAGCCGTCCGGCCCAGGAGCGCCGACACCCAGAGCCCCGGCGCCCTGACCTCTCAACCCCACACCCACGAAAGCACGCACTCACCGCGGGCGGCCCGGCAACACTGTGGCCACCTGAGCAGGACGCAGGCCCGCACCACTGAGGCGCTACCACAGCCCGCGCCGGCCGCGGGGGTGGAGGCGTGGCCTTCGGGACGCCGCCCCGCCCCACCGAGCCGCGCGCGCGCTGTCAGGGCCGGGCTCCTCGGCCCCGCGCCCCCCCCGCAAATCCGAGCTGTTGGTACGGTCCGGCCCGGCCGCGCCCCCTTAGCGGCCCCGCCCCGCCGCCGGGCCAGAGAGCCTGGCGCTGGGCTCTCCCGGCGGCGGGCGTCTCAGTGCTCGTTACGCTGCCGGTACCCGGGCGGGCTGCCCCGCTTCGTGGGTCACCGCGGGGCCGTGGCTGTGCGCCGAGATTGTCTGGCCTGCTGCTGCCGGCTGCCGCTTGCGTGTGTTCGCGCTTCCTCTCCTCCGCGGCCCAGTTCCCTAACCCAGTTCGCGGAGGGCCGGGACGGAAATGCGGGCCTGCTTGGGGTAGGGGACGGGAGGTGATCAGGCTGGGGGCGAGCACTGGACCTCGGAGGCGGAGAGGGGACAGAGGGCGCCTCTGGCTGGAAAGGTCTGGCCGCTTTGGTCGTGGTTAAGAACCCCACCTCTGGGGGCGCCTGGGTGGCTCTATCGGTTAAGCGTCCTACTCCTGATTTCGGCTCAGGTCATAATTTCACGGTTTTGTGAGTTTGAGCTCCGCATCAGGCTCTGTGCGCTGACCTCTGGGAGCCTGTTACTGGTTTTGGAGGACTAGGCGATATAACTTGTGTTTCTAAAAGATTTAACTCAGTGCGGTAGTAAGTGGTCTAGAAATGGAAGTCGTTGCCAGTAGTGGTAGTCGTCACAGCGGTAGTAGTGGAGGCTCTGTTGCAAATTCCTTTTGGAACAGTGGGCAACTCACTTCTTTCAGAGCCCATTCTCCATCTTTAAAGACGGGACCAGCCAACCAACAACAATACTTTGAGAGAGATTATTCCTGTGGCCCCAGTTCTAGGCTTCTGGAGCCAGTCTGTCAAGAACCAGCCTGATCCATCCCATTGAACCAGTCCCTCCAACAGATGTGATAAATGTAATAGCCCTCAGGGTGAGGTGCACCCTGTCCAACCAAGCAAGGAAAGGTGTAACTCTTTCACTTGGCCCTCAAGAGAGGGGTGGGGAAATTCCTCTTCCAGATCTCTGCTACTCCCTCCCACCTTCCCAATATCTTGTTGAACATCTTCCCTGGGTGTCCCTGGGAGGCTTCAGCCTTTGACTCTGAATCCTTGTACCCTGCTTCCGTGAAGCCACAAATTACGACACTGATCGCTAATCATAGATCACTGAGGCAGGAACAGACACCTTCTTTTGCTTTTCCCCATTGAACCAGTAACCGAGTCCTATGGATTCTATACCCAGGACCCTCCCTCCCCCTTCTCACCTTATCTGCTGCCTCTGCCCTAGTTCAGGCTTCCCTGGGTTCAACTCTCACCTGGATGATGTCAGCGGTTCCTGAAGACTGTGCGTGTCACTCCGGTTTCTTCTACACCCACTTCCAGGGAAGCTTCTTCACGTACCTCTCTGCTCACTGCCCTGCCTTCCTGTCCCTGTGTCGTCCTCCCCAGAACACACTCTTGCTGGCCCGCTGAAAAAAAAAGTAGGTTGGGTGCACACTTCACACTCCACACCAATATACATTCCTGATGGATAAAAAATTTAAAGGATGTAAAAAAGAAGAAAAAGGCAAAGTCCTACAAGGAAACATTGGAGAATTTCCCGTTAATCTCCAAAAGGGAGTTCTGAGTTATGACAAACTCCGAAAGACATAAATGAAAGGTTGGGAAATCTGCCTACATAAAAATAAAAACTTGTGTGCCAAAGACCTGCAGACGGGAGGCACCTGGGTGGCTCGGTTGGTTAAGCATCCAATTTTGGTTCAGGTTATGATCTCTGAATTCATGAGTTCAAGCCCCCTATCGGGCTCTCTGCTCCTGATCCTTTGTCCCCACCCCCGTCTCCCTCTGTCACTCCCCTGCTTTCGTACTCTCTGTCTCAAAAATAAACATAAAAAGAAAAAAAAAGACCTACAGGCAAAGTCAAAAGACAAATGAAAAATATTTGCTATTATTAAGAATCAAAGGACTAGTTTCCCTCATAAAGAGCTGCACTAATTAATGAGAAAAAATGAATTAACATAAGTGGACAAAAGATATGAATCATCAGTTCACAGAAAAAAAGAAATACAAATGGCCTTTTACCATTGGAAGAGTTTTTCAACCCCACATGTAAAAGAAATGCAAATCAAAACTCAGTTGGGATAACGGTTTTATTTTTTTATTTTTTATTTTTTTCAATATATGAAATTTATTGTCAAAATGGTTTCCATACAACACCCAGTGTGGGATAACCTTTTTAATCTATGATGATGACAAACCCCAAAAACTTGATGAGACACTGTGGGCGGAGCCATGGGGAAATAGACACTGTCATTTATTGTTGCTACATCAGTACATGAATATCACCCAGCTATAAAAAGGACAAATGAGGAAGTTCACTGCTGACATAGAACAATCTCGAATAAATTGATTTCAAAAAATGAAAGTGATAGCAGTTGTAGAGACCTACTGTTTGTGTTTTCAGAGAAAGTTGCTGCGGTGCCTGGGTGGCTCAGTCGGTTGAGCGTCCGACTTCAGCTCAGGTCACGATCTCGCGGGTTCGTGAGTTGGAGCCCCACATTGTCCCGATCTGTGCTGACAGCTCAGAGCCAGGAGCCTGCTTCCGATTCTGTGTCTCCCGCTCTCTCTGCCCTTCCCCCATTCCTACTCTGTGTCTCACTCTCTCTCGAAAATAAACATTTAAAACATTTAAAAAAGAATTAAAAAAGAAGAAAAAGAAAACACTATTTACTTACCCTAAGTTGAATGCATACACACTTTTTAAAAATACCCAAACAACCTTGTCTCTGGCCAAAGAACCAATTCTTTTACTGGTTCCCAGTCCCTAAAGATTAGTAACTACACACTTGATTTTTCTGAAATCAAAATCAGACACATGTGGGTTTCGGACAAGAGTTTCCTGCCAATTCTCCTCCTTTTCCCCTTTATCTTCACTGCCCAGAAAGAATCACCTCTTAACTTGTTTAGCACTTTATTCTGGTCCTTATTTCCATGCTGATAAATAAATGTCTTTGTGGCTGACTGTTGTCCCATATTTGAGGTGTTACCTCTTCAGTCCTGCTAATGGTCATTAAAACCACAACCTGACTCCCTTGCCCGCGCATTTCAACATAATTACTTATAACTTACTTTACTTCCTCTACTAGTCATCTTTATAATTGAAGCAGCAGCCTTGGACCTTTCTCCCTCCGTCCACTGCAGGCATATCTCTTCATACTCCATGATGACGTTATCATGATGTATCCTTGTCCTTGTTGCTCTGTGCCCCCACCTCTGCTTCCCACGTTCAGCCGTCTGCCCCTTGACATTTTCACGAATGAGCTTGATAATGTTTACATTCTATACATGTTTTTGGCTTTGTCTCACGTGGGAAGTCCAGGCAACAAGCGGCATTGACACTGCTGTAACATTGGGCAGAGTGTGCACAGATGAGCCAATCAGCCCTGTGACTTCAGGGCTCTTCCTGTGCAGCTGCCCTCTTTCCAAAGGTTGGAAATCAGTCCTCATAGCAGGTGCACAATCAAAGTGTGTGGAAAGGATGGATCTCCTTAGTCTGGAATGCAAGGGTGTTCAAAAGCCAGCCTTATCTTTCCAGTTTGGTCTTTATGACTTTCCTCCACAAACTCTATACTCCAGCAAAATTGAACAAATCCTGGTATGCGCTGTGCATTTTTACTCCTCTGAGGCATCAGGAATGTCATTCTTGTTTCACGTTTCTATGTCTGTGTCCCACCAATGTGCCCACCTCCGAAAAGCTGCCCTTAGCCCTCCTGGAGTGATGGCTTCTCACTACTGTCCAGCCCTCCAAGGCCCCAACTATTTCCTACTTTAAGTCACATCTCCAGAATATTGGTCTCCTTTTGATCTGGAGTCCTTCCAGGTCATGTCTGTGTCTGGGGTCTCCTCTGTCTGTCTCTCTGCCCCCAAGTCTTGCCAAATACAGGCAACAGGAGGCATGTGTTAGATGAGCCACAGAGGATTCGGGAAAGGTGGGCTGGAGTTACAGAGACTAGACTGGGGTTGGTGGGAGCTAGGGACTGGACTGTGGTCATTGCAGGACAAGGACTTGGTGGCCTGTCCAGGGCCCTGTTTTATTGGGTTTTGGAGCGGGGGAGCCATCGCCACTGAACAGGTGCAGGTGTGACCGCATTAACAGTTCATCGTGAACGTGTGATCTTTTAAGGGAGTGATGGGGGGGGTGGGCACCAGGGCTATTATCTGCTGCAGGCAGTCCAGTCCCACACATTTCCCCCATAAGGTTCTCCAGAACATGAACAATGTGAAAACTCATTGCACCTGCAACAAAGTGTCTTTCCCTGGGAGCAGCCTTTAAACTGTAGCATCCTCCAAAGCTAATCTTACCTTGTATCACTACCTTTTGATCACCATGATCCCTTGGAACCTTCTCTTGTTCTATAGAACCAAATGCATATTGAGCACTTGTAATGGGCTCCCACTTGCTATTGGATAGAGGGGACTAACTACCATTTATTGAGTACCAAATAGATCCCAAGCTCTGGGCTCATCACTCTCTACATGTTACTGCAAATCTTCTCTCAGAAGTATACGTGGGATGCCTGGGTGGCTCAGTCAGTTAGGCAGTTAGGGGTCCAACTTCAGGGGAGGTCATGATCTCACTGCATTGGGCTCCGTGCTAACAGCTCAGAGCCTGGAGCCTGCTTCGGATTCTGTGTCTCCCTCTCTCTGCCCCTCCCCTGCTTGCGTGCTCTCTCTTGCTGTCTCTTAAAAATAAATAAACATAAAAAAAAAAGTATACACTTTTATCCCCACTTGACAGATGAGTAAACAAAGGTTCAGAGAGTGAAGGGATTTGTCCCAAGTTCCCCAAGATCCTACAACTAGTAAGTGTGAACTATGACAAACCTGGTGCCCATGTGAGCTTGTCAAGTTTGTTCAAACCCTTCCCACCTCACCCCATCCCTGGGAGTGTCAGGCTGGATCTTCCCCAACCCCCCTTCCCCCCAACCCCTACCCTGGGACACCCACTCAGCTCCTGAGGTCTCTGTTCAGCTCTTACTTTGGAGTGGTACCATTCCCCGGGTTGGTATGGACTCCCCACACTTGTGCCCAGGCAGCCCCCTCTGCTGAGGGCTCTGGCCTTAGCCTCTCGGGGCCCCTGTTCCAGGGGCCTGACTCTTCTCTACTCCTTCTGACTCAGGCTTCCTCTTTCATGGGCATGCAGATTCTTTTTTTTTTTTTTAATGTTTATTTTTGAGAGAGAGAGAAACAGAGAGAGCACAAATGGGGAGGGGCAGAGAGAGAGGGAGACACAGAATCCGAAGCAGGCTCCAGGCTCTGAGCTGTCAGCACAGAGCCTGACACCGGGCTCGAACTCACGAGCTGTGAGATCATGACTTGAGCTGAAGTTTGACACTTAACCCACCGAGCCACCCAGGTGCCCCATGACCTTGGAGTTTCTTTAAGAGTCTTCATGCCCAGGGCGCCTGGGTGGTTAAGTCGGTTGAGCGTGGAACTTCAGCTCAGGTCACGATCTCACGGTTTGTGGGTTCGGGCCCCCACCGTCCGGCTCTGTGCTGACAGCAAAGTGGGTCGTAGGTCAGCTGGGCGCTCGGAGAAGTTGGGTTGACACTGCCCACAGATGCAGAGGGGTGCGGCGGGTAAACTGAAAGCAGCCTCCTCACTGCTCAAAAAATGCTAAGTGTCACACCAGCTCTCTGACGTGGTGTCTGAAATGCCACCAGGGCGCTCCAAGTCTGTCAAATTAAGCATCACCCTGGCCCTCTTCCCTCGGGAGGTTTCCATAAGCATGCAGGGGAAATGATTTTGCAGATTTCCCGATGCCACAGGCAGATTTCCTGATACCTGCAGGGCCAGGGATGAGGCAGTCACCCAAGCGCAGAAGCACAGAACCTCCATCAGGAGGTCAAGGGCCAAATTCTGCTTTGACTGCTAACCAGATGCGTGGTTAGTCTCTTTATTTCCCTTCCTGGATAAGAAATCAGTTTTCTTATCCGCAAAATGGGGGGTGGGGGCGGGGGCAGGTATCCTGTGCCTGCCTTTGCCACTTCTCACAGGCATCCTGAGGCTTGTGATCATGAGCAAAAGGATGGATGTGTGACAGCGGGGTAGAAGGCCAGTACACAGGTGAGCCTCACTGTCAAAGAGGAGAGGAGGGTAGAGCCTGAAGACGCACCTCCCTGACCTCTGAGCCCACGGCCAAACCTCATGCCTAGGACCCTGGACTTCCTGAAGCTCTTCGATGAGCCCTTGGTCTTGTTCCCACTCTTACAGGGGAGGAAACTGAGGCAGGGAACTAGAGCAGCAGCCCCTTCTGGCTGGGGCACCCCAAAGTCAGTTCTTTCTCCACAGATGGGATGCTTCTCTGCCCAAATCCCTTTTCCAAAGGGCTCAAGACATCACAGTTCCTTTCTGATGTCAGGGACAGCTGGCTTGGCCTGCGCAGACCCTCCCAGTTCAGGCCTCTGGTCGTGAGCCAGGTCCTTATGAAACAGAGCAGAGGGGCGGACTGCTGGGCTTAATGAGCCAGGTGTATGTGGCTGAGCTGGCTGCAGGGTGTGCTGGCCAGCTGGGGACAGCTGTGGCTCTCCTGTGTGTACACAGTGCTGTGGGGGCTGGATAAATTGTTCCCAGGGAACAGCAGAGAGGAGAGGGCAGAAGCGGCTGGGGCACTAGAATAAGAAGGCCCTGAAACCTGGGGGCTTCCAGAAGGCACCTGGAACATACGGGGGAAGGCAGAGGCTCTGGATGTCTCAAAGGGCAGGCAATGGGCTGCCTCCAACAGAGTCATCACGGGGCCTGTTAAATGCCAATTCCTAGGGCACCCCTACCCCCAGCCACTGGGTCAGGATCTCTGCAGGCAAGACAGAAATTGAAACTTTAAATCAATCAGCACATGGGAATACAAGAACCACTGCCTTACTGGGTTAACTTGGCCAGAACTGGGGGTGGGGGTGCGTCATCCAAAGTCTGGCTCAGATGGATCCAAACATGAAAGCGAATAAAAAGGAGGGGGCGGTTGCTACGAAGGGCGAAGTCCAGAATACGACCAACCTACTGGCCTGGCTCCCGGAGGTGTTGAAAACACTTCTCCCCAAGCCTTCCTCACCGCCTCCCTGCTACTCCCACACCCCCGGGTCCCTCTAACCATGTCCAAAGTTCAACAGTTTCAAAGAGGCAGCCCCGAAGTGAAGGAACAAACATGGCCTTTGGCAACAGCAGACTGGGTTTCCAATCTGGACTGCCAAGGCCCTGCGAGCTGTGTGGCCTTGGAAGGGTCCCCGGAGGGCCCTTGTGACGTGGCCCCTTAGCGCCTGGGTGAGGATAACACAGGTCTATGCGTGTCAAGGCCAAGCGCATAGTGGTTCTCAGGAATAAGGGTTCCTTCCTCTTTCCCACTCCCTACCTGGCCACACATCCACCCTTCCCTTTGTTCCTTTCTCTGTTATGCAACCAAAGTTTAAATCCCTCGTAGGTTCACTGCCAGAAACAGCAAAACAGTGGCCTGGCAAAGGGAGGTTTCGAAAGCCACATTGCCCACGTTCTTGTCCACGTGCTCTAGGACAGGACCTCTGCGCTCTTTCCCCAATATCGCAAAGAGCCCCGTGGTTATGTTCTCCAAATCGCCGAGCTGCGGCCAGCTGTTGCTATGGCGACCGGAACCCGCTGACAACCATCTCGAAGGGCCTCTGAGGAGGAGACTGCTTGGCTTCCATTCAAGCGCAGTTCAAACGGCTCGCGCACAGGTACTGACAGCACCTGCCGTGCGCCCACCCTGAGCGGCCACCTCGCAGAAACAGAAGTAGGGTAGAGCTGATCCCTGGCCCGGAGGGGCTGGTGGTCTCCTGGACACCGGTGTAGTTCAGTGATTCTCGAAGTGTGGTCCCCAAACCAGCATCACACCTGGGACTTGGCTAGAAATGCCACCTATCAGACCTCTTCCCAAGTCCACTGAATCAGCAACTCTGGGGGAGAGGGGATCCCCAAATCTGTGTGTCAATGAAAGCCCCCCTCTCAAGGGATGCTGTTGGAGGCTGAGGTTTGAGAACCACAGATCTCACTAAAACCTCACACGATCTCAAAAGGTGTGTACTAATGTTCCCATAATACAGATGAGGACACTGAGGCTCTGACCTGGTCTGGTGTGTGACGTGCTGTAGGTAAGGCTCTAGGGTCCCTCTGAGTTGTCAGGTTCTACCTCTGTAGCACCTGTGTGAAGGTAACGAGCAGATCTTCTTCCGGGGTCCCACCTGGAGAAGCCTACCCCCGTGGAGGTATCGTACACTGCATCCAGCAGGGGCAGGGGCTGAGCTGGCCCGAGCATCCTGGTGCAGACACAGGCTCTCAGAAAGCAAGAACCTCGGGGCGCCTGGGTGGCTCAGTCAGTTAAGTGTCTGACTCTTGGTTTTCAGCTCAGGGCATGATCTTGTGGTTCATGAGATCGAGCCCCACATCGGGTTCCGTGCCAACAATGCAGAACCTGTTTGGGATTCTCTCTCTCTGCTTCTCTCTGCCCTTCCCCACCTCTCTCTCTCTCTCTCTCTCTCTCTGTCTCTCTCAAAATAAATAAATAAACTTAAAGAAATAGCTTAAAACAAAAAAACAAGAGCCTCACAACAGGGCAGAGAACTGCTGGGAGGAATGTCAGGAGAGCCACCCTGGTGACAACCACTTGCCCCAAATGTGGCAACGCTGAGCTGACAGAGTGTTCATCCAGCCAAGGCCACCCTCACTTCCAAGCCTCTTCCTGCCCAAACCCAGCCCTGAGACCTTTTGTTGTGTGCTCACTCACCTATATCCTGCATTGGTCTCTTTCCATGCACCCGCCCTCACAGACTCGCAGGGTCCCGGAGGTGTTGAAAACCTTACACGCCACCCCTCCCCAAATTTGGAATCTACTTTTTCAGTAACTAGTGGCTTCCAGCCATTTTTTGCATACACCCCCTGACGAGGCACTCACTGCCTTTTCAGGCAACCCATCCATCTGTGAAATCTCTGGCTGGCTCAAGTTCCCTTTGAATGAGCTGACATACATCCCCGTGTCTTTTCCACCTTTACAATATGAGTTAATCCAATCCCTTTTAACAGAGATTATAGACTTATTTTCCAAGTACCATATGAAGTAAGAATATCTATGCCAATCAGTTCTCATGAACCCACCACCCACCTCTGCAGAGAAACAGAGCAGGCGAAACATACCAACCCATCATCTTGAGGACAGTGGGAACGCGATCAGGGTGGGGGTAGGGAGGGCCAGGAGGAAGGACAGGAGGAGGTAGAAGGAAAGCTCCAAGCTGCCTTGGAGCCATCCTGCTTGGAGTCCCCTGAGGGACCCTGGCAGGACTGGAGCAGGTTTCCCAAGGACCGATGCACACTGGGGCCCCCTTTAAGAAAAAAGGCTGTAAGGGGCGCCTGGGTGGCTCAGTCGATTAAGCGTCCCACTTCGGCTCAGGTCATGATCTCATGGCTCGTTGAAGCCCCACGTTGGGCACTGTGCCGACAGCTCAGAGCCTGGAGCCTGCTTCGGATTCTGTCTCAGTCTCTCTCTGCACCTCCTTTGCTCGTGCTCTTTCCCGCTCTCTCAAAAATAAATAAACATTAAAAAAAATTTTTTTAAATAAGAAAAAAGGATAGAATATTACAAATACCATGACCCAGATTTTGTTCCATTTTGAGAAATAAAGTCACAGATGGATGTTTTATAATGACAGAAAAGTTAAAGCTCACTCACGGTGTTTTTAGCCATAATTTTCAGGTTTCTTTCTTTTTTTTTTTTTTTTTTTTTACAGCAAACGGGGGTCTTGCAGCTTCAGGGAAATGTGCCTCTGACCCTGGGTGTGTTGTCCCCATTTCCCGGCCTCAGTTTCTTGTCTGCAAAACAGGGGAGATCCTACCCACTTTCCTTTTTTTAAATTTTAAAAAATTTTTTGAATGTTTATTTATTTTTGAGAGAGAGAGAGAGTATGAGCAGGGGAGGGGCAGAGAGAGAGGGAGACACAGAATCCGAAGCAGGCTCCAGGTTCTGAGCTGTCAGCACAGAGCCTGACACGGGGCTCAAACTCACAACTGTGAGATCATGACCTGAGCCGAAGTCAGATGCCCAACCGACTGAGCCACCCAGGCACCCCTAGCCTACCCACTTTCCAAAGCTGGTTTGAGTAACAAGCTGAATGAAGGGGAAAATATCTGCTGGGATGTTCTCCGATTTCTAAAGATGACTGCTGGGAGCCCGCATGGCTGGGGAAACCAGTAGATGGCTCCTAAGGCGAGCAGAGGGACAGAAGGGTGCCCGGGTTCAGCGCTTTGCATGCAGGAAGGCCAGGCGAAATCTCCCTGGGAAAACCAGTGACCTCAGAGGACTAGCCCTCTAGTAAAAGACACTGATCAACCCCTCATTACCAATCACTTTGGGTTTTCTGGATTACTTTTCACAAAATTCTTTCCCAAGCGGCCCTCAGTGCATTTCTGAGAAGTGGCTTTGCACGCATGTGGTCTCAGAGACCCTGTTCACCCCAGAGGCAGCTTCCCAGGGCCTTTGAGAAACCCTTTGGCTTTGGGGCGGAGGGCGGGTGGGTCATGCCCCACAAGGAAGGAAACCCGATCAGGCCCCTCACGGAGATCCACAGGGACGATAACAGGATTAGTTTAATCCTTTTGGCAACATTGGCTCTGCCAAGCTGGCCAAGAAGAAAAGATGACCCTGTTGTTCAGGAAAGAGAAAACAGCTACGGCCTTGTTGCCCTGAATGTGTTTTGCAAGAATGCCTTATAAACTCCCTCCTAGCTCCTGGCCCAAGCCAGGTGTCTTCGGGTGCCCAATTCGAGACAGCAGCCACTACGAGTCCGGCCTCCCAGGCAGGCTGCAGGCGGCACCCCCATGCAGGGCTGAGGCCTGCTTGCAGAGAGGCCTCACCCCATCCCACCTTTCCCAAGTCATCCAGACCAGCGGCTACAAACCTCAGGAGGCGGAACAATCCCCATGCACCATTCCAGGGACCCCATTCAGGAGGCCGGGGCCAGGAATCTGTATACATTTTCATCCCGTGGATGGTTCAGAAAGCGCAGAGCTAGAGAAATAAGGGGTCTTTCTCCAGGGACTCAGCCTGACACCCCGCAGCTGGGCCAGCACTCCCCTGCGTCCCCCACTGCCCACCCAGGCCCGCTAGACATGTGTAGTAAGCACTGCCCTTGACAGGCCAGCCCTGGGCCTCCCAGGCCGTGTGGCCTTGGGCACTCCGCTCTGCTTCTCTAAGCCAAAAATGCCTGCCCAGCCAGCCTCCAGGAAAGACAGAGGTTGACCGTGAAGATCTGTGCACTGCAAGGCTCTGGAAAATTCCCCCGAAGTCACTGGCCTTTGGCTTGGGGGCTCAGGGCTGGAAATTGGAAATGGACGAAGGATTGGGACAGGGTGGGAGCCGGTGAGGTGGAAGAGAATGGAAGAGGGTAGCACGTCACTTGGTCCTTCCGCAAACTTAAAAACAGTCAGCACAGACAAAACTTCCAGATCATCACATGCAACCTCCTCATCTAGAGATGTGAAAACTCAGCCCAGAGAGGCTGAAGCTCCTGCCCAAGGTCACACAGTAAATGGGTTGGCAGGACTGGGACTAGAGCCCTCGGTTCAGCATCCCTATCCAGGACTTGTCCCATGACACCACCAGGCCTGGTGCAGGTCGGGGACAGGCACCACACCAGCTCCTTCATCCCCTCAACCCCCCGCAGGCTGGGGTGGACAGAGGGCATGCCAGAACCCCACCAGCTACCTGCCTCCTCACCGAGCCTTTTCCAAGCCGTTCTGCCCATCCCCAGCTCCTCTCAGGTCTCAATCCCACCGTCCTGCCAGGTACGGACAGCCTGCTCTCTGCCCTCCTTGCCTTGGACCAGGCTTCCCTCAGAGGGACAAGGTGGGGGCAGTCCTGCCACCTCCTAGTGCTCAGTCTCCAGCCTCCTAACCCCTGCACCTGCCCTGTCCCCATGTTGAGGATGCACCCACCTGGGCAGCCGGGGGTGTAGATGCCCTAGGCAGGGCCAATCAGCAGGGGCAGTTCCTGTGCTGGGCACCGTCCTGCCTTCCCAGGACTCGAGCCCCATAGTGGCCTTTTATGGGGCAGAGGGGCATGGTGTGATGGCTTAGTTTAGGGTATCTGTATCTGAGAAACGCCTCCACCCTGAGTGGCCCTGCCAGGCACCGAAAACGGCAAGGTCAGGCTGGAGCTGGTTCTGGAACAGCCTGTGCCCTGGCCAAGGCCTTCACCCCTCACAAAACAGCCAAGATGCCCCATTCAGCCAAGCCCAGGCTTCTTGTGCGTTTATGAGTAGGGCCCAGGGGAGGGAGGCCTCTTTGGGACATATGACATCCTTAGCACCCCATAGTCCATGCTTGGAAGCTTCAGACCCTGGCATCAGGAGCCAGATATGACTATTCCCACCTACTCTGGGAACTTGAACAGGTTATGCCACCTCCAAGCCTCAGTTTCTTCATCTCTAAGATGGAAATAATTATAACACTCACTTCATAGGATTGACACAGGACCTAGCAGGTAGGTACTCAGTCACTATTTGAATGAATGAATGAATGACCAGAAAGATGATTAGGACAGTGAGGGATCTGGAAACTAGTCCAAATATATCTTAACAACCCTATTTTCTCAATAGGTCACCCTGCCTGGGACAGATGCCTAAGGCCTCTCCCATTGCCTACCAGCTCAGGCTGGGGAGGTGGAGGAGGCCAGTCACAGGGGCTGAGGGGCTCACCTGGGAGTCGGTCTATGCTGGGGAGCCAACAAAGGTTGCATGCGGCATGTGCACTTTGGATCAGAAGAGCCTGGGTGCTCAGGAGAGAAGTCACGAGGATCTTCACTGGGCAGGGCCAGTAGGGAGGAACTGAGGACCTGGCCAAAGAGGCATTGTAGAGGCCCTACGATGGGCCTTTAGTGACAGAAGAGAGAGGGTGAAGGAGGAAGGGAAGGTTCTGGCATATGAAGTGACTGTATAAGTCCTGGAGCAGGGGACATTGGCCACCATTCTCCAGAGTGGCCCTCAGTGATCTCACCTCCTGATATCCCACACTCTATCAGGACTGGCCTATGTGACCACGAGCCACACAGGAAGGAGGATGACATATGACCCAAAGCTAGGCCATCAAAGACATTGCAACTTTTCTGCCTTACTTCCTTTTCTCTGATCAGTTCTGGGGAAAAGCCAGCTGCTACACTGTGGGAATACATAGCCTCAAGAAGAGGCCCTCACGGCAGAGGACTGGGGCCTTCTGCCAAAACCCAGCGAGATGCTGGGCTCTCGCACCAATGGCTGTGCGAGTGAGTGGGAAACAGACCCTCCGGCCCCAGTCGGCTTCAGATGCTGGCAGCCCCACCTGTAACCTCAAGGCAGGCCTTGAGCCAAACCATCCAGCTAAGCTGCTCCAAATTTTCTGACCCACAACAACTGTGAGATAATAAATGTTTGCTATTCCAAGCTGCTGGATCTGGGAATCATTTGTTATGCAGCAATAGCCAACTAATACAGGGACCTAGAGCACCATGATCTTACTCTCCTGCCGTCCTTCCTAGAGGAAGGGAAGATTATTATTACCACTGTGTGGGGTTGGGGCTGGGTGTCCCCCAGCCACGTGGCCCATGGCTTTACCCACCTCCCTTTACAGCTTACAGAGCATTTTCACATAAGCCAACTTTTCATTGTTGCAACGAGCTGCAGGAGGTGATTAGAATCCCTGTCTCTGAGGGGGAAACTGAGGCTCAGAGAGCTGGGCTTGACTTGCTCAAGATCATACTTGTCAGTGGCAGGGTGAGCACAGCCACAGGCAGGAACCTATGCTAACTGGACACCAGCAGATGGCAGCCTGCTGAGCAGGACAGGGGGTGCTGGGGCTGGCTCTGTGGGAAGGCTTCCTATGTAAGAAGTCAGCTGAGGGTAGGCAGGTGCTATAAGGAATAAAGCAGGGACGGGGGGTGAGAAAGCTCAGAGTGCTGTTTTAGACATGGGGCATCTCTGATGAGTGCACAAGTAGGGTGAGACCTGGAAGAAGTCAGGGAGTGAGCCATGCATACATCTGGGGGAGAAGCCTCCAGGCAACCAGAGCAGCAGGTGCAAAGGCCCTGGGAGGCGGGGAGAGCATGCTCCACACTCAGCCCTGGACTCAAGTGCTCAGCACAAAATGGGCTGCTTTGAAAGCCAGGGGCTCACTGTCTCCCCTAACCAATGAGCCTGGGCTGGAGGGAGCGTCAGCTGAAGCACAGAGGAAAGATCCAGACTTCACCTGGCCGTGTGTTCCAGCTGTACGACCTTGGACAGGGCTCTTCTTCCATCTGTGTCCCTAGGTCAGGTGCAGGGGCCCAGTGACTGTAGAGATTGGCCAGATGTCCCCAGATCTTCTGGCACTCAGTAGACAGTCAGTATCGAGTTTTCTCGGAAGACCGAGCTGCAAAACAAAGAAACCGGAGGGGTGCTGGGGAGGGACTAGGTCCCATTAGCAGCTACAAGATTTGGGTGCCCCCCAAACCACATCAGGGCAGCTACTTGGTGTCTTTCTCCCAGGCCAGAGGCCAAGAGCACTGAAGAGCTGTTCTCTAGAGACAGAACCACTAGTCCCCCTATCCCGCTCCCAGCCTCCTGGACCACCAGGGTAGGAGTGAGAAGTGAAGGCCAAGGGCAGGGATTTCCAAGTGACCCTCAAGAGTTAAATGACAGAGGGGCGCCTGGGTGGCTCAGTTGATTAGGCGTCCAACTTCGGCTCAGGTCCTGATCTCATGGTTTGTGAGTTTGAGCCCCACATAGGGCTCTGTGCTGACAGCTTGGAGCCTGGAGCCTGCTTCGGAGTCTGTGTGTGTCTCTCTCTCTGCACCCCCCACCCCACTTGTGCTCTGTCTCTCAAAAATAAATAAATGTAAAAAAAAAAAAAAGTTAAATGGCAGCTTTGCTTATGGTGGGGAGGGGGCTGGGTGAGAGGAGGGGGTCCTGAGGGGTCAGAAGCAAGGGGAGCTCCCTTTGAAGGGAGGGGAGACAGGGTGCCATGGGGGCAAGACAAAGACAAAGGCACTCAGTCCCCCCGCCCCCACACATGCACACACAGGCACATAGATATGTGAACAAGTATGCACGTACATACACATAGAAACACGTGCGTGCACATACAATACACGTATCCACATAGGCGCACATGCATGCACACAGGAAACGTGCATGCACACATATTCACACACGCACACACACATGCACAGAGCTCAGAGAAGACCCGTGTTGGTTAAGCCACGTTCAGCAGAGACGTTTTGGCTCTCGGCCCGGCAAGCCCCCCTCCCTGGTTGTGGGGCAGCCTGAACAGTAGGAAGAGCAGGGCAGGACCAGCGAGCTGAAGACCTAAGTGTCCATCAAGACTCTGCCTTTACCGAACACGTCACTTCCTTCCCTGAGCCTCAATATGCTCATCCATAAAATGGTAGTAAGAGTCGTGCCTCCCAGGGTTGGGTGACAGTCTCAGGACCCCCGAAGGCCCACTGGAGAGAATGAAGCCAGATCTCAGGACTTAGCTCAGGATTTTTGCCTTTCAGGACCGGTGATGGGGGTTGGGGCCAGGCTCCCTAAAGCTGGAGAGGGCTGGAACTGTTACCTAACACCACCCAGAGCCTCCCAGGGCCAGCAGCAACCTAAGCTCCAGCTCCCTTCTCCCTGTGGCCCAATGTAACAGGACTCCCAGCCGGAGCCTGGTTCTCAGGAAAGCTTAACCTCTCCCAGGTGCAGAAACCACCAGAAGCTCAGGGGCGGGAGGGGCCCAGGGCCTGCAGGGAGGCCCAGGCTTCTTGCATTAGGACTGGGATTGCAGCGTGAGGGGTTGGGGCTGACACATCCACCCCAAACACTCCAGAGAGCTTGCTAACACTAAGGGGTACTGAGCCACATTGGCTCAAGAGGCCCGGGCAGAAGCTGACACAGGGCCAGCATGGGACGGGGCTGTCCTCATCCAGAGAAGGCAGTCTCTAGAAGCGATGGGACGCTCCATGCAGCTTCAGGACAGGATTCTTTCCTCTCAGGACCAGAGGCGATCAAAAGGCCTTTCCCGCACAGTCAGCACTGTCCCTGAGACGAACCAGCCGGCACAAGGACCTTTCCCACTGGAGAATGGGTGAATCACTACACCGTGTCCCCTCCACCTTCAAACGTGTCCACTAGCTCCCATGTTGAACACACACACACACACACACACACACACACAGATGCAACCACCCTGGTGCCTCACTCACATGCTCACTCCTCCCCAGTCCATTATGGGGTTCCCCGAGGCAAGAAAGACTGATGGGATGCTGGTATTGGGAGCCACCACCCACCCCAGACCCCAGGAGAGGCTCCCTCCTTGCATCCCAGGTAAGAAGAAGAGAAACCAGATTAGTGGAATTTGACACCTGTGGTTCAGGCCAGCTGTCCTCCTTTACAGGACAGGGAGGGATTCGGGCTCCCTGCTCTCCAGCATTCACGGCCAAGGCGACAGCTTTCCTCCAGATGGCAGGGCCCTGGGGATCTCTCTGGGATGGCAGGGAGGGGAAGAGTTCAGGGCAGGTGGGAGCTGGGGAGTGGGACACTCGCACACCACCTTTCCATCCGGGGCATCTGGTTATGCCCAACCTCACCTCTAAGGCCAGGTGATCTTTCTGCACACCTGGAGCCCCGAGAGTCAAAGAGGGACCACACCTGGGAGTGGAGACCAACAAAGAACAGACATGAGGCTCAAGGGTTTTAGATTCCTTCTCTGCCAACCACAGGAACGCCCCTGGGCGGCCCAACATACGAGAGATCTAGAGAGAGCTGGCTCGCCCTTTGGCAGAGATTTCAGGCCTGTAGAAGGGTCTGGTCTGCCGGTCTCTAAACGCCCTCCCTCCTCAAGCCCCCTGAGCCCCGGGCGCACAGTGGCCCCAGAAGCAGGCCTGTTTCAGCCTGCTTCATCGTTGGGTGATTTGTGCGGCTCCCCTCAGACTTGGGCACAAACAAGCAGAGAAGGCTCCCAGTGGTCTCCACTACCGGCAGAATTAAGTCCAAACCCCTTAGGCTGAGCCTCAGAGCCCCTCCCACCTGGCCCCTATGGCCTCTCCACATCCATGTTTCCCCATGGACGCTTCCTCACCTCACTTTCTGGTCTAACAGGCTAAACACATCCATCTTGGCACATACTCTCCTCCCAGAGGACCCTTCTCATTCCATCCTGGAGAGGCCTGCTCGGCCCTCCGGGCCGGGTTCGGGGATCACCTCCTCTGGGACGCCTCTCCTGGGTCCCGAAGTGCTGGCTGATCGCTTCTCTGTGCTCTGCAGGAAGTGAGCAGATGCCTCTCCTGGAGCCTCCCGGGACTAATGTGGGTTCTGTCTCCCTTACCAGAACACAATGGGGACCAAGCCTTGCAGCCTTTGTGTGCCCAGCCCATGTGAGGCCCAGGAGGTAGCAGGTACTCAGTAACTATTTGATGAGAGAATGAATGAGTGAAGAGCGAATGAGTGAATGAGCAAAAGGGTGAGGGTGGCTGTTGCCAGGGCTCAGGCTCCCAGGATCCATCATCCTGGACCAGGTGGGCTCAGAGCACAAGTGTGGCCTCCCAAGCCATGTGCAGATTCCCAGGGCTTATTAAGCACTTATTAAGCACTTACTGTGTGCATCACCCCCCAGCCACTCTGTTCTGTTCTGAGAACATGCCTGGCCCTCTGCTCTTGTTCCTCTGTCTACCCGGAAAGGTCTTCACCCTGATCCTCTCATGGCTGCTCCTTGGATTCCTTCAGGTCTCAGTGGCAATGTGGCCTCCTCCAGGTGGCCTTCCCTGATCTAAAGTTGCCGCTCTCTGTGTCTCATCAAGCGGCTTTCCTGCCCTGTGTTGTGCTCTCGTTAATTCATGGCTTTGTTTGTCTGTTGGCTAATTGTCTTTCCCTCCCTCCCCCCCAGACACACACACACACACACATGCACGCACAGATCACTAAGCTCTTGGAAGGCAGGCATTGGCCACCTTGCTCACCGCTGTGCCCCCTGAACCCAGCATAAGTGCCTGGCACACGGTAGGTATTCCATAGATGTACAGTGAATGAACACAAGCTTTGCCAGGTGGTTCCTGTCCTCCAGTGGACAGACACCTGCCGAAGAAGGCCACCTTGCACAGTTTGTCACTGATAAGCTGACAGAGCCTTTCCAGCCCCCGAGGGAGCCGCACTTGTTGGATGCACAGCACCTCAGGCCCCTCTGTGCAGGCCCCTCTTGCTGGCAGCCTCCCTAAAGGCCAGGGTTCCTCTTTGGATTCTGCAGGGGAGGGGTGGAAGGTCTGCAAGGAGCGGCACCTTGCACACAAGTCAAACTCTAGAAAGAAGCATTTTTTACCCTCTCCCTCTCTGTTGTGTCTATAATCTCCCTCTGCGGGGCGGGTGCAATTATCTCTTTCCAGACCAGGACCTGAGGCTCCGGGAAGCCAGGTGACTTGCCCTCATGGCCAGGGAGAGGAGCTGGAGACTCAGAAGCTCCCCTCTGCCTTCTGACCAGAGAGCCTCCCTGGGCCCTCAACCAATTCTGTGCTGCGCAACACCCCCCTGCACCGCCCCAACCTCAGTCCTGCGCAGAGACCTGGGGGCAGGGTAGGGAGCTGAAGGTCCTTGTTTATATTCACCTGGGGCTGGGTCCTAGCTCGAGTTCCTTCCCAGTGCCTCTGGCCATCTCTGCCTGCACACCCTGGTGACCTCATAGTCAAACTGCCCTAAATGGCACCCCCCCCCCCGCCGCCACGCCCCTGCCTGCAGACCACTTCCCTCTTCTGGCCCTCCTATTTGCAGCAGGACACCAGTCACCCATGTTCAAAATTTCACTCCTTTCCCCCTTCCCACCCTCCTCTCCCTCCCATCGCACGAGAGCAGAATGCTCCGGAGTCAACAGGTTGCGAGTGGGGAGGTGGCGAGGGGCGGGGTGGGGGCCTGGGGCAGACTCGTGCCCTGCTCTACCTGAAGCTGGTGGGGGGGCCCCTGGGGGCTCCGAGCAGGACGGTGATGTGCCAAATGGAGGCTTCTGGAGAGAGGAACCTGCCTGTATCTGCCTCCTGGAGCTGGTGGAACAAATCACCACAACTGGGTGGCTTCAGACAACAATTTTTTTCTCAGTCCTGAGGTCCAGAAGTCCAAAATCGAGGCATCGACAGGGCCATGCTTCCTCAGAAAGCTCTACGAAGGAATCTTTCCCTTGCTTCTTCCTAGCTTCTGGTAGATTCTAGAGATTGTCGGTGTTCCTTGGCTTATAGACTCATCCTCCAGTGTCTGCCTTGTCCTCACACGGCTGCCCTCTCCCTGGCCCTGTGTTTTCACGGGGCTTCTCTTTTTTTTTTAATTTTTTTAACTTTTTTATTTTTTTTTAATTTACGTCCAAATTAGTTAGCATCCAGTGCAACAATGATTTCAGGAGTAGACTCCTTAGTGCCCCTTCCCCATTTAGCCCATCCCCCCTCCCACAACCCCCCCAGTAACCCTCAGTTTGTTCTCCATATTTGAGTCTCTTCTGTTTTGTCCCCCTCCCTGTTTTTAGATTATTTTTGTTTCCCTTCCCTTATGTTCATCTGTTTTGTCTCTTAAAGTCCTCATGTGAGTGAAGTCATATGATATTTGTCTTTCTCTGACTGATTTCACTTAGCATAATACCCTCCAGTTCCATTCACATAGTTGCAAATGGCAAGATTTCATTCTTTTTGATCCCCGAGTAATACTCCACTGTATATATAGACCACATCTTCTTTATCCATTCATCCATCGATGGGCATTTGGGCTCTTTCCATACTTTGGCTATTGTCGATAGTGCTGCTACAAACATGGGGGTGCATGTGTCCCTTCGAAACAGCACACCTGAATCCCGTGGATAAATGCCTAGTAGTGCAATTGCTGGGTCGTAGGGTAGTTCTATTTTTAGTTTTCTGAGGAAGCTCCCTACTGTTTTCCAGAGTGGCTGCACCAGCTTGCATTCCCATTCATGGGGCTTCTCTTAAAAGGACACCAGGTGTTGGATATAGGACCCACCTTATTCCAGTAGGACCTCATCTTAACTGGATGACATCTGCAAGGACCTTATTTCCAAATAAGGTCACGTTCACAGGGACTGGGGTTAGGATTTTGACATATCTTTTTGGGGAACACGGTTCAACAACCCATAGCACTGACAAAAGGGTGCCGGGGTATTGGGCATGATTGAAGCTGGGCCCGGAGGCTGTTGCACTGACGGGTGGGGGCTGAAACTTGGGTCCCTGGGGAGAGGGGGACAGTCGCCCTGGCAGTGGGTGGGCTGCTGAGGGCCCGTGTGCAGGTGCTGCGTGAGGCCACCCTGCGGCTGCCACTAGTGTCTCTCATCACCCTGGTCTGCTTCTTGCTGGCTGATGCCTGGACTCTGCCAAGGGTACAGGGGGTGTGGCCTTGCACGGGGCAAGGGGCAAGGCCAGGGTTTGGGGGAGAGAACACTTCTCTTGTGCCCTTATAGCCTCTGCTGAAATCTCTCTTCAGGAGTGGGGGTGGGGTTGGTCCCCGCAAGGGGAGGGCGATGGGATTACGGGTGGGGCGGAGGTCAGTCCCATCCAGTCTCAGGAGGGGCCCTTCTCTGCTCGCTGCTCCCCAGGGAGATCCCCGACTGCACTTTGGAATGGGTACATCTAGGCATGTCCTGGCTCCAGGGCCCGGCTCTGCCTGATGAAAGAAGGGGTCTCTCCCCAGAACCCCCAGCCATCCTGGAAGGGTGTGGAGTGCTCCCACACACCAATGCCACCACCCTCCACAGGAGAGTCTGATGGAAGAGAATCTCGGGGCGCCCTGTGAGCACCAGTGCCCCAGACTCTGTGCCTGGGCTCCTGGAGTCGGCGCATTCAAGGGGGCTCAGCTGGGCCACATGAGAGTCCTCACCTGTTCTCCCGGCTGTCCCCTAGCCCACTCTACCCAGCGACCAGAACAGTGGAGCAAAGACAAGAGTCAGAAGTCCCGGGTTCTGTGCTGGCCCCATCACCGGAGTCCCTGTGTGTCCTTAGCCAGATAAATTCCCCTCTCTGGGCCTCACATTCCTGCGTGCAGTGTGAGGGCTGGGCTCACGGTCTTCTCCAGTGTTCCCTCAGTGATGAACCTTGATGAGCCTAATTCACAGGAATGGGCCTCTGATGGTAGAATTGCAGGCAGTGTGTGACAGGCACATGGCAGGGGAGGTTTGGGCCCAGAGGGCTTTCCTGTTACCCTGCTCATCACAAGCCACAAATGGCCATGACTGTTTCTGAAGATTTTGCTCAATTTTAAGATGCTTCCTGTCAGCTGTCTGATCAATTCACACAGTGCCAGCAGCATGGTGTGTGGGGCAAAGGCAGGCAGGTGGTGGGAGAGAAGATTGGAGTGGTAGGCTGGGGTCAGATTGGGCAAGGTGCAGGGGAGAGGGAGAGGATTAGGCGGTCCCCACCTGCGAAGGAACACGTATGTGTGCGTGTATATACGGCACGTACCCGTGCACAGGTCAGCTTGTACATGAATCTGTGCACGGACAGGTATGAATACATGTAGGTGTGTGCCTTAACCACATATGGGTTTTTGCAGGTGGGTACCTACCGGTTTGAACTCGATGTGTGGTGAGAGCCCAGATATGTGAGTTCAAAATGTCACATCTGTGTTTACGTGTTCCTGTGTAGGAGTCGTGTGTGTGTGTGCGCGCGCACACGGGCCAACTGCCCTGTGCACCACGGAGGCCTGAACTGTCCCAGTGCCACCTCTGTGGGTAGCCCGCCTGGCCATTGGCTCCCGGCGGGGCTGTAGCTAGGCCCCCAGGAGAAGTGGTTCCATTAAGGAGGCAGCCTCAGGATGTGACCTGACCGTGGTTCAAGGGCAGGGTTGCACAGGCAAGCCTTTGGAGATATTTCTTGGAGGAGGGGCTCTAGGCTCAAAACAGGACCCTGGAGCAAGGTCTCAGGTGGCCCAAGCTCTGGAGATGGCACGGACATCCCTGAGGTTCTAGGCTTCAGGTCGGGGCTGGGGTATCGCTCTCAGAGCTGGCAGCTGTCCAGGCATGGACCAGCAGGTCAGACTCAGGAAGCATCCTGGGATGGACTTCTGGGTGGTGCCCCTGTGGGTCTCGAGAGTCCGAAGTCCAGCACCCAACTCTGAGGCCAGCTCTCCCTCCCCCGCTCTCCCCCCACATTCCATGCTTGGGGGAACCTCATCCTCTAGGATTGTCCTGCTTCCAACCCTACTATGGGCCGCTCCCCACCCTGCTCACTGGGAGTGAACAGGTACCTTTGGGCAGGGCAGGAGCACCAGGCCTCAAGTGGGAAAGCTGTGTAACCCCAGAAAGACGCTGTGTGTGCTAGGCTGCGTTTCTCCCTCGGGCCGCTCTCACCACTTCTAGCTTGGGCTGCTGCAACCATCTTCTTTCCCACGCACCCTCCCGGCCCCCATACTCACATGCCTCCCCTCTCCCGGCTCCTGGACTCTCCCCTTCCGGTCTTTGTTCAGGCTGTCCGCCCTCTATCCACCTGGCCCCTGCCCTTGGGCAGGTCTCCTTTAACCAACTGTGAGCGCATCGAAGGCAGGACTGGTCCTCTTCCATCTTCGTGTCCCCAGAGCCTAGCACAGGCCTGGAACTCAGCGGTTGCTCTCAGCGTTCACTACACAGAAGAACTAAGGAAAGAACAGGTGTGTGACAGAAGGAAGCCTCGCAAGGTGGGGCGTATCTGTGAATCTGATTCCCTCATAGGATAGGAGCCAGTCTTTCCCTTCTGGACCCCCAGCCTGGGGAGCCCAGCCCAGGGGATGTTTGTAGAGGCCTCCTCCCCCTGCCGACAAAGCAGGGCAACTAGACAACATCTAGAAGCTTCTCTGGCAGCAGTGAGTCCTGCCTTGCCTGGGGAGACAAGAATAGTCTCTAACGAGCACGGAATAATGGCTTTCTCTGAAGCTGAATGCGACAGCCGTGGTTAACGCCTCTCTCCTTCCCTCTCTCTCTATGGAAGGGTGTGTGCCTGGCATCCAACCGGTCTCCAGCTCTCCAGGCTGGTCAGGAGGCCTCCCAACGAGTGCGTGAAAAGCATTGCTGAATTTCAATTCTGTATTTGGCCATCCCTCCCACCCCCGAGCTTCCAAAGGGCAGGGATCACCTGCTCACCTATCTAGATATTCAGCAAATATTTATTGAGCGCCAGCCCCATGCGTCCTGTGGACTCGCCTTTATCTCAGTCTCTCGTCCCAGCCAGAGACTTAGCACACACTCAGTGTTCATGGACAGGGGACACACTAGTGGCAGATTCAACAGGTACATGGGGAGGGGGCTTGGGATCCCCGCCAGGCCCTAGAAAATGAGCTGCAGCCAGACCAACGGAAGCCCAGGGATCACACAGACTTGGCAGAATCTGTCTCAGAGCAGTGGTTGTTACAGGGGCCCGGGTTGGGGGCTGCTGCTGGCTGTCCTGCTGGACCCACGCTGCCTCCTGGCAAAAGTAGCAGTGGAAGAGGTGATGGGACTGAATGACCTCTGAGTCCCCTCCAGCCGTGCTACTCAGGGACCTGTGACAGGGCCCGTCAGCCTGATCATCCCCACAGCCCCCACAGCGATGACCAGCCAGTCCACGTAGTAAGCCGGACACAAGGGATGTGGCCCTGTCACACCGGGAACACATGGTCCTCGTACCTGCTTCTGGACAGAGGCCTGGAACTGGAGTGTCGGGGAAACGTTTGCAGAGACACACAGAAGACTGCACTCACTGACACTGTGGGACCGGTGCCCCAGGTGCTTGAACAGAGGCCCCAGGCCGGGCCCTGCCAGACTCGCTCTATGCTTGCAGACAACTCTCAGCTGTGGCCTAGACACCCAACTGCTCAGCCAGTGAAACCTTCTTCACAGTCTGTCCCCTGTGTGTGGGTGTCCCCACACACCCAGGGTGTGCCTGTCACTGCCCGGCCCCCACGGCTGGGCGGACTTGTGGGTGTGCCTTATCCACTTCTCATACCCAGGACCCATTAAAAAGCCGGCACAGAGCAGGCCATTCAGCTCCTGGAATAAATGAAGGCCATGCGTTGTAAAATCTATGAACACACCTGCCAGTTGGCGTGCTTTCTTGACCACCGGGAGGAGCTCCAGCCGATGGATCAGAAGCCACGGCCCTCAGGTCGGGCAGGCGCCTCCGGGCTCAGGCACAGCCCTGTCCTTGTCCTGCCTTCCATGAGAGGGACTGACCCCTGCAAACTCCATTTCCTGGGCTTGCTCGCCGGTGGGTTCTGGCTAATCTAGTCCGTGGGAAGCCCTGACGGTACGTGAGACAATGGGCAGAGGAGCTGGCCTCTTCTCAGGCCTCTGGCTTCGCATGCCAGTGCAGCCAGTGCCCGCCTCACCCCTCGGAGGAGGTCCTGCCAGGCAGCCCTCCTTGTTGGTCCCAGCCTGCAGCTGCTCCCTAGGGGCACGGTGGTTTCCTGCCATTGCCAAGCTCGCGGTTGTCCGAGCTGCCCGATTCCGCCTCCGGCTACCCCACCACCTTTGCTGCCCCTCCCCCGCTCCCCACACCCCGGCCACGTCGGGTCCCCACCACGTGTAGGTCGTCTGCCCAGCTCAATCCAGATCCACCTCTCCCCTTCACCGTCACACCCCCCTCCTCCGCTGCCCAGCTCTGCTCTCTCCGGCCCCGGCCAGACCACGAAGAGACCACACACCACCGGCAGGTTGGAGGCTGTTTCTTTATACAAAGGTAATCAACACTATGGATCCATCAGCATTCTGCTGTGGCTCACGCGGCCCACCTCACTGCCCCTGGGCACAAGGTTGGGGCGGGGGCTGGGCCACTGCAGGGGAGAAATACTACACGGGCCTGGGGACTGCCCGGCAGGGCAGCTGGGAGCTCCCGAAGAGTAGACACAGACAAGCGGGCACTGGAACCAAGAGCACCACACACACAGGGAGGAAACGCAGAGTTAGGATTGGCCGCTGGCAGTCGCTGCCGACCCTCACCTCCCAGGCCTTCTCTGGGAGGCAGGGAGGCAGGGCAGCAGGTGGGAGGGGCCCCGGCCCGGAGCCCAGAAGCCTGGACGTGCCGCTACGAAAACTACGTGACTTCATGTGGCTGCAGAGCATCTCGCCCTCCAGGTCTGTAAACTGGTGACGCTAAATCGCACTTCACAAAGTTGTCGTGAGGATGAACGGGGTTGAAATAGGATATATATCAAAATACTCGACACAGAGCCTGGCACATAGAGGTGTTTGATAAATAATTTTTTGTCAAGAAAATCTTAGCTCAGCTCGGAGAGGACCTTCTTCAGAAAGCCAAGATGGGAGAGAACTTCCCTAGAGATTCTCTATCAGGGGATCAGGACCCTTGAGCACTCCTTGGAGCCCGCAGCCGCTGGAGCGGCCAGGGCCCCAGAATACACAGTGCCAGGGCAGTTGAGAGGGGTGGGGGGCTGGACCCCCAGGGAGGCACCCGCGGTAGCCGGGTAGACACCGGAGGAGTTAGGGGTTGTGCCAAAATGGTTCTGTACGTAACACAGGCCGGAGGCCGGCTGGTATGGAGGCAGGCTGGGCATGTGCCCAGGAGCGCAGGCTGGCCAGGGGGCTAGTTTCTGGCCACTGGCATGCTGCATCTGGGCGACAGGGTGGCTCGGGGACAGGTGAGGGTGGCCACTCTGCGTGGGGTAGGAGCCGGGCACAGGGTTCAGCCTGGAAAGGAACAAGAGAGAAAATGGTCATTCCCATGGTGATGCCAAGGCCCCCCAGCTATCATCGTACATGAGAAAAGCTTGGGATCACCGTACCACTTTATAGGACAACATGCTTTGGCCATTTTCTATAACTAGCTCTGAGCACCAAGTGGGGAGGAAGGTTAATCTCAGCCGGCCAGGAAATGCCCTGAGAGGGAAGCGCCCATTCACAGGCCTGCAGTGAGCCTGTAGGATGAAGGGACGCTGAGCTCCTAAGGCCACCTGAGGTGGAACTGCTCACAGACTTTGCCACCCAGATGAGATGAAGGTGGGACCGGATCATGGCCGTCAGTGTGCCTGTGGCCGGCTCAGCAATTGCACCCAAAGAGAATAGACCAACCTCTAAGGGAGGAAGGGCAGAAGGGCTCTAATGGGTAACACAGGGCTTGGGCCCAGGCCCTGTCTGCTGTGAGGTTTTCCACCTGTGGCTTCAGGAATGAAGACTCATAGCTCAAAGTCCCGGCCGGCAGGAACCATCGAGCCAGATGTCTGGAGCTGCCCATGCAGAGATTAAAGACCCCACCACAGACCATGTGGCTGGGACCACGAATGGAGACACAGCCTGAACTTGGGCGCAGTTCCAAATATGGACAATGATTGCCAACACCACTGATGTTTGTGGTGGATGATTGCACTGAATCTGTAGATATTTCAGTTAGAACTTGATTTTACGGGGTGCCTGGATGGCCCAATCAATTAAGTATGTGACTTTGGCTCAGGTCATGATCTCATGGTTTGTAAGTTCGAGCCCTGCATCAGACTCTGTGCTGACGGCTGGGGCCTAGAGCCTGCTTCAGATTCTGTCTGTCTGTCTCTCTGCTCCTGCACTGCTTGCACACACTCTCTCTCTCTCTCTCTCTCAAAAATAAACATCAAAAAAAATTTAAAAAAGAACCTGATTTTACAAATCAGCGGTTTAAGTACAGGAACAAAGCACTTAATGGCACTTCTGGGATTCTTAAGAATATAGAAGATTTGGGGGGGCGCCTGGGTGGCTCAGTCGGTTAAGCGGCCGACTTCAGCTCAGGTCATGATCTCTCGGTCCGTGAGTTCGAGCCCCGCGTTGGGCCCTGTGCTGACAGCTCAGAGCCTGGAGCCTGTTTCAGATTCTGTGTCTCCCTCTCTCTGACCCTCCCCTGTTCATGCTCTGTCTCTCCCTGTCTCGAAAATAAATAAAACGTTAAAAAAAAAAAAAAAAAAAAGAACAGAGGATTTGGGCCACCAGAAGTTCTGCAAGAGCCTCCAAGGACGCAAAGTTGTCCAGACCGCGTAACTGCCAAGACAAACACACATGTTGTCATGCCAGTGTCCCCGTCAGGACATCTGAAACATCACTTTCTGTCCCGGGTGCCTGTACCAGGCCAGGATAACGAGGAACCGTATGCCATGCCATGTGAGGAACGCGGAAAGAACTGGGGGATCATCACCTCCCTGACCCGGATCTGTCTGCCGTGATGAAACAGAATCAGATGTACCACCCAAGTGTCCCAGTTACAGAAAGGCAGCTGCGCTTCAGCATGGGAGAACTTTCTCATTCATGATGAGCTCCCAGCCGGGAGGGGGGTGTAAGTTCATGCCGGGTGACTGCCCTCAGCTGTCTGAAAGGAGGGTTCCCTCACAGGGTGCAAGTCTGCACCCAAAGGCCCCTTAAGTCCCCTCTCGAGTTTATGAGAACAACAATGAAAAGCCTACAAGCCACAATACACCTAAATTTCAACACTCTCCTCCACATTTAGACCCCAGGGATCACCTGCCTGAAGCAAACTGGGTGCATGCGCATTTCTAGTTTTCCCAGTACTCCCCAGCAGTGCCCTCCCCTGCCAATGTCCCCTTTTTTAGGAAATGGCCAAAGGGCCCTGAGCTGGTGAAGGCCAGGGGCATCCACCTCCTGAAATCAGCTACAAAGAGCAGCTTCCAAGTCAACCGAAACCCTGCATGTAGGTCGGGCCAGAGCACAGAATCTATTCCACAGCTGGTTGAAGGTAGAAAAGGGCCATTGGCAAAACATCTGAACTTCACAGTGAGTCGTTTCCTTTGGGGAGACCACTGAAGGAAAGAAAACTTCCTACATGGTAAAGTCTAAGCATGGAGGCAGCCACAGGCCAGAAGTGGGGAACAGTGGAAAGGGGGTGAATTGGGCCTGGAAGAAGCGACCTTAGCTCGAGACTGGGCTCTCCTATCCCCCTGACACCTAGAGAAAGACTCTCGAACTCCTTGGTCCTCTTCTCTGGTAGGAAGGAGTGAGACTACATGGGCCTGGGCGGCTTGCCTGGCACCTTCCGTGGAGTGAGCCTGGACCAGAAGACCGGAAACCTCACCTCCTGCCGGGTGGCCAAGAAAACTCTGCCTCTCAGGCCCTGTGCTGTTTCACGTCCAAGCCACCTCGTCAGCTGTGTGTGGACTGTCTGCTTCTTACCAGGGCTCCCTGCCCAGGGCCCGGCTGGACCTGTGCAGGGTGCTCGTCAGCACGGAGGGCTGGTGACAACGCTAGATGGGGCCACTCCCTCCCACAGTCTGTCACAAGTCAGTCGGGATGACGTATGAAGGCTTTTCCCATTCCGGCTGGCCAGAGTCCCGAGTGCTCGGACGACATTTGTGCATGCGTGTTCTGGGCCCGGACCTGCCCACACCCTGGTCCTTTCTCCCATGATACTGAGCCAGCCACACTCTCTCTACAAGCCCTGGAATTGCTTCAAGAATAAGCTCCAAGAATTCTGTAACTTACTTCCGGCTGTGGGCTGCCCTTCTTTCGGCTGAAGAACCCGAGATGTACTTGAACACCGAAATCCTCCTCATCAGGCTGAAGGGGAACTTCTGGTCGAGCTTCAGGGCCACTCGCTCTGAGAGGTCGATGGAGTAGCAGTAGGTGAGGCCATCTGAGGTCGACATATTAAGTGAAATTGGAGGCAGCTCGAGGGAGGCGGGCCGGACACTCCTCACAGAGTACAGGTTCCCACGTTTATTCTGCAGGGGGATTAGCGCTCATTCTGCCACCAGCCTGAGCTCCGGGGAGACCAAGAGTTGAGTTTCTATTCCCTGCACCTCAGAGGGAACATGAACCAACCGTCGGGGGAGGCAGGGGGTGGGGGTGGGGGGGCAGATCGGTGCCGACACCTCACCCAGCCCATCCCTTGAGCCCTGTCTTTCCTGCAACCCGTCAAGCTGGCACACGCCTCTGTGCCTGCAGTTGGATGAGGCAGGAGGCTGTCCCAGCACCCTCTGGGAGGACTGACATCTTGTACTTTGTCCCCAAACAGAAGGCACCTTGCCTCAACGTGACCAAGTGAGCTTCACGTGGGCCTCTTCGGCAGCAATTTCCCCCACACTGTCACCGCCCCAAACAAGTGGTGTGACGGCACTCTGGCCGTCTGGCCCGTGTCAACCCACCACTGCCTAGGCAGTCATAAAGATTCAGCTTTTGTCCGTCTGTCCACCCATCCATCTTTTTGGCAAATGTTTACTGAACGTCTGTTACTTCCAGGAACTAAGAAATGAGGAGTGCCAGGCAAGGGGTAAGTCACTAGGATAGGGTCAGTAGGGATAAGAAAGGGATTATCCGGAAGACCAGGATGGGGACCCTAAGCTAGTCTAGGGAGATCAAGACGACTTTCTCTAGGAAGTGACATGCATGCTGAACCCTAAGTGGGGAGCAGCAGTAGCTGGGAGGGGGTGGGGATGGAGGGAAGGCTGTAAGGAAGCACCGAGAACGTTCCTCAAGCGAGCGCTCCTCGCTGGTATGTGAGCAAGACAGTTCTTTGTGGGGCTCGACTGTTTCCCTCGGCAGCTCCGGCCACCGGCGACTAAGGGGCAGTAGCACCTAGTCTTTGTGACAACCAAAAATGCCCCCTGCGTGTTACTAAATTCTTTCAGGGAGGAGTACATCTCCAAATGCTGAGTTCCAGCATTAAGCGATGCTGTGAAGGAGTTCAAAGTCGTCGCGGCTGATGACTTCAGAACGACCTCAAAGGTCTGTTCTGCCTCTGACTCTGCGGAAGTCCCAATGCCAGACTGGTCCCCCCACCATAGATAACTGTGAGCCAGGATACAACATTTTACACACTTGCCTTCAGACTTTGAGCGGCAAACACTGCCAGACTGTGATACCTACGAAAAGGGAAACAATTAAGTGAGCCTCAAGATGGAACTGGCTTTCAGCCTGGAGGCACTTTCCAAACTACAGCATCCGAAGGGGAATCCAAGCAGAGAAGAGCATTTTTTTTTTTTTTTTTTTTTTTTCCTGAATTGAAGAGATAGATAAAGAATTCAGAGAGGAAAAAGGGCCTGGGATTTCCAGATCAGAGTAATGGAGAGAAGGGAGGTGCTCTGGGAAGGAGCTCCAGAAACATGCATGGGGTTCCCCGAGTCTTTAGCTGAATGCCAATGTGCACACCCACAGGCCAAGACGCCTCAAGCCAGGCGAAGAACAGCTACTGAGCTACTGAGGGAACAACTCTCCGGGAGCTGTTCGCTTAACAACAGGGAGCTCACAGGGGGCAGGGACATGCTCGAGTTCTAACCACACAGGGGAAAGAGACCTCGCTGACACCAGGGCATTCAGACGAGACTCCCAGAAAGGTAATGCCTTGCCAAATAAATGAACTGCCTATCAGGAAAAAAATCAACACTTGTTAAAAAAAAGAAAAAAAACCACAACCCGGCCCTGGATACCACAGCATTCGCAGTGTCTAGCGTAAACTAAAAGATTACGAGACGCGTGAAGAAGCAAGAAAGTGGGTCCATTATCAGCAGGAAAATCTGTCAAAAACAGATCCAGAAATGACAGACATGATGGTGTTAACAGACAAAATGTTTTAAAATAGCTACTATAAATAGCTATTTTACAAACAGCCACTATACGGAAGTATATGAAGGGTTTAAAGGAAAACACAATGAAGGAACAGATGAAGAATCCCAATATGGAAATGAAAACTATATATATATAAAAAAAAGAACCTCCTGAGCTGAAATATACAACATGAGGGGGAAAAAACCCAAGCAGATGGGTTTAACAGCTGGGCACACACTGAAGAAAAAGAGATCACCCAGCTGGAAGGCAATGGAATAGAAAATATCCAAACTGAAATGGAGAGGGGGAAGAAAGCTAAAAAAAATACAAAATAAACAGAGCCTCAGGGACCCACTGAACAATACTAAGTAGTCTAACATATGTTTAATTGGCACCCTGGAAGAAGTGGGGAAAGTAGAAGAGAAAAAAATACTTGGAGACATAACGAGGATAATTTTTTTAGACTTGTATGAAAACCGTAAACTCACAGATCCAAGATCCAATGACCAACTACAAGCAAGGAAAACAAAGAAAATCACTCCAAAGGTACATGAAAATTAAACAGCTGAAAACCAATGATAAAAAACTGTGAAAGAAGCCAGAGGAAAACAACGAATTATATAGGGAAAACAATAAAAATGATTACTGCCTCCTCATGATAAAAGAATATAAACCAGGAGTAATGCAATGACATCTTTAAAAGTGAAAGAAGATCAGAGAAGGACAGAATTCTGTATGTGGTGAAATAAAGGCATTTTCAGAGCACTGAAAGCTGAGAGAATTTGTCACCAGTGTACCTACTGGGGGGTATGGGTATGAAGGGAGGTTCTTCAGGCAAAAGAAAAATGATACCAGATGGAAACTTGGATCCACACAAAAGAATGAAGAGAATGAGAAATGGCAAGTATGTGGGTAAACGCTGCTTTTTTAAATTAAAAAATATATAACTGACTGTTTGAAACAAAAGTAATAGCAATGTAGGGGTATCTGGGTGGCTCAGTTGGTTAAGCGTCCAACTTTAGCTCAGGTCATGATCTCATGGTTCATGAGTTCAAGACCTGCATTGGGCTCTGTGTTGACAGCTCAGAGCTGGAGGCTGCTTCAGATTCTGTGTCTCCCTCTCTCTCTGCCCCTCCCCTGTTTGCACTCTCTCTCAAAAATAAATAAACATTAAAAAATGCACATCTTAAAAAAATTTTTTTTAAAGTAATAGCAATGTATTGTGAAGTTTATAACACGTATGACAACAGTAGAAATAAAACGTAGGACAATAACAACACAAAGAATGAAAAGAAGGAAAACAGAAACACAATTCCGTGAGATTCTTCAGTTACATACAACGTGGTATATAATCTGTAAGTAGTCTGTGATAAATTAAAAATGTATATTGTAAACTCTACAGCAACCACTAAAAAATAAGACAAAGAGGTATAGTTAATAGCAAACACAGCAAACCCATAAGAGTCTATCTTTAAATATGAGATACCAAAAAAAAATATTCTGTTGAAGTTAGGAAAAGAGGAAAAAAAAGGCACGAAGAACATTTGGGACAAAGAAAAAAACAAAAAGCGAGCAGGCAGACTTAACCCCAACCGTATGAATAATTATACTAAATGCACATGAGCTAAATGTACCATTTAAAAGGCAGAGATAGACTGGAGAACCAACTATATGCTATCTATAAGAAACATGCTTTATTTTTATTTTTTTTAATGTTTATTTGTTTTGAAAGAGAGCATTGGGGGGGAGAGACAGAGAGAGAGAGAGAGAGAGAATCCCAAGCAGTTTCTGTGCTATCAGCACAGAGCCCAACACAGAGCTGGATCCCATGAACCATGAGCAACATGAGATCATAACCTGAATCAAAATCAAGAGCTGGGTATATGGGGCACCTGGATGGTTCAGTCAGTCAAGCGTCCAACTCTTGATTTCAGCTCAGGTCATGATCTCACAGTTGGTTGAGTTTGAGCACTGCATGGGCTCTGTGCTGACAATACAGAGCCTGCTTGGGATTCTGTCTTCCTCTTTCTTTGCTCCTCTCCTGCTTGCACTGTCTCTCTCAAAACAAATAAACTTAAAAAAAAGAGTTTTTTTTAAACAGTTGGGTGCTTAACCAACTGAGCCACCCAGGAACCCCAAGAAATATGTGTTAAACTTAAAGACACAGGGGCACCTGGGTGGCTCAGTTGGTTAAGCGCCCAACTCTTGGTTTTGGCTCAGGTCATGATCTCACGGTGTGTGGGTTTGAGCCCCGCGTTGGGCTCTGTGCTGACAGCGTGGAGCCTGCTTGAGATTCTCTGTCTCCCTCTCTCCTCCCTCTCTCTCTCCTCCCCCCTCCTGCTCATTATCTCTATTTCCTAAAATAGGTAAATAAACATTAAAAAAAAAAAAATTAAAGACACAAACATATTAAAACTATAAAGATGGAGGGGTGCCCGGGTGGCTCAGTCAGTGAAATGTCCAACTTTTGGTTTTGGTTCAGGTCGTGAGTTCGAGTCCCACATTGGCTCTGCACTGACAGTGTGGAGCTCACTTCAGATCCTGTCTCCCTCGCTCTTTGCCCCTCCCCCAACTCGTGCTCTTGCTCTCTTTCTTGAAAATACATAAACATTAAAAAAGATCTATAAAGATGGAAATATATATACCCTATAAATCCTAATTTTAAGAAAGAAAGGTAGAATTACATAGTAATATCAGCTAACAAAGACTCTGGAACAAAGAATATTACCAGAGACTAAAATCGTCCATTTCACAATGATAAAGGGTGAATTCATCAAGATGACATAACAATCCTAGATACGTATGCATCCAATAAGACCTTCGATACACTTGAAGCAAAAACTGACAAGAATTGCAAGGAAAAAATAGATAAATCCACAACTTTAGTTGGAGATTTCAACAGTCCCCTTTCAGTAACTGACAGAACAAGTGCAAGTGTATAGAAGGCTAGAATAAGACCAACACCTTGACCTAACGGACATAAATGGAACACTACACCCACCAACCGCAGAATGCACATTCTTCTTACACACAGAACGTTCATCAAGATATATCAAATGCTGAGCCAGAAAATAATTTAAAAGGACTACAATCTGCAAAAGAATGCGCTCTGACCTTTTGAAAGGAAATTAGAAATCATCAACAAAAAGAAATGTGAAAAAGCACCAAAAATGTAGAAATTAAGCAACTCACTTGTAAATAACCCTTGGATCTACGAAAAAATCCCAAGGAAAATTAGAAAATACTTTTAACCCATTAAAAATGAAAAGACAACATCAAAATTCGTGGGATGCAGCTAAAGCAGTGCTTACAGAAGAGTTTATAGCTTTAAATTTTCATATTAGAAAAAAAGGTCTGGGGCGCCTGGTAGCTCAGTTGGTTAAACCTCCGACTTCAGCTCGGGTCATATCTCATGGTTCATGGGTTCGAGCCCTATGTCAGGCTCTGTGCTGACAGCTTAGAGCCTGGAGCCTGCTTTGGATCCTGTGTCTCCCTCTCTCTCTGCCCCTCCCCTGCTTGCGTTCTCTCTCTCTCTCTCAAAAATAAACATTAAAAACATTTTTTTAATTAAAAAAAGGTTCAAAATAAATGAATTAAATTTTTAAAATAAGATAAATAAGAACTATGTGATCAATGTATATTTACCTACCCTAATAGCTTATAGAATCACACGTTGAAAGAGATTTTAGAGGGTGCCTGGGTGGCTTAGGGGGTTAAGCAAACCACCCTTGATTTTGGCTCAGGTCATGATCTCACGGTTCATGAGTTTGAGCCCCGTGTCAGGCTCTGTGCTGCTTGGGATTCTCTCTCCCTCTCTCTCTGTCCCTCCCCTGCTCAAGCACTCTCTTGCTCTTAAAATAAATAAACTGAAAGAAAAGAAAAAGATCTTAAGAATGTACCTTGTTCAACCTCCAACACTAACCATTTCTAATGTTGAAGAAAGTAACCCACATGGAGGCACCTGGCACCTCAGCTGGTAGAGCATGAGACTCTTGATCTCGGGACTGTGAGTTCAAGCCTCATGTTGGGCATAGAGATCACTTAAAAAAATGTTTTGTTTTGTTTTTAAAAAAATTTTTTTTTTAACGTTTGTTTATTTTTGAGACAGAGAGAGACAGAGCATGAACAGGGGAGGGTCAGAGAGAGGGAGACACAGAATCCGAAACAGGCTCCAGGCTCTGAGCTGTCAGCACAGAGCCCGACGCGGGGCTCAAACTCACGGACCGTGAGATCATGACCTGAGCCGAAGTCGGACGCTTAACTGACCGAGCCACCCAGGCGCCCCAAAAAATGTTTTTTTAAACAATAAAGAAAGGTAACCCACATTGTATTTTAGAATGCCCCTCCCCCCCCCCCACCCGTGCAACGGCCAGAATATTTATACAAGGATTGTAAGGCTTATCCTAAGTTTTTAACCACCCATAGGACCCTGCCTGTCATTAAAAAATTTTCTACTGGGGGCGCCTGGATGGCTCAGTCAGTTAAGCGTCCGACTTCGGCTCAGGTCATGATCTCGTGGTTCACGAGTTCGAGCCCCGTGTCAAACTCTGCACTGACAGCTTGGAGCCTGGAGCCTGCTTTGGATTCTGTGTGTGTGTGTGTGTGTGTGTGTGTGTGTGTGTGTGAGTCTTTCTCTCTGCCCCTCCCTGACATGCATGCAGAGAGAAAGAGCTCTCTCCCTCTCAAAAATGAACATTAAAAATAAATTTTAAATATTGTTTCTTCTGACAAAAAGACTAAACCCAACCCAACCCAACCCAAACAAACCTATTTCCTATTCCTTTCATGGAACATCTCCAGCTCATGGGTATCTCAGATTCTTCCCATGAAAACTCATGTCACAACTAGCCAAACGTAGGGTTTATGCCTCCATTTACGAGGAAGAAAAAACCTCAAGTCAGAATATTTCACTAACTGGCAGTGCTACGCTGGCACGAAAAGAAAGCTAGCTATGTTGACACTTTCCAGGCGGCAAAATTCTGGCCCAGAGAAGGGAAGTGACCGGCCCAAGACCACATGGGTTTCAAAGCTGAAGTTCAAACCTGGAGCCCGGGGCTCTACCTCCGCCCTCCGCCCTCCGCCCAGACCCTCCACCGTGGTTCACCGCTTGCCATGTCACCACCCTACAGTTCCCTTCCGCGAAGGATACAGGTCAGCCCAATCCCAAGCCCGCAGACATTACTGAGGAAGGAGGTCTGGGGAATGAGCCAGGAGGCACAGAGCAGGAGCCACGGCACCAGCATCGAGGGCACAACCAGGCCGAAGACCAGGGCCCTCCTCATGCGAGAGCGGACAGAGTTGACGCCCAGCATGGCAAAAGCCACTGGGGTGAAGCCTCTGGCATCCTCCACCTCCCCCAGCTTCGAAAGCGATGACACGGCTTCAAACGACAGGAAGATGATAGCAGAGAAGATGGCGAAGATCACGGTGAAGAAGCAATGGCGGACGGTGCCCACGGTTCTCTCGAAATTGCCAGCAAAGCGCCAGATGATGACAGCACCGCAGAGCAGGGAGATTGGATTCTCGTAGACAAAGATGTACGTCACCAGCCTGTAAACTGCAGAGGGGACGGACAGGGTTAGAGGCTTGACCGCGAGGGGCTCTACCGGAGGGAAAGCCAGGCTACAACCCACCGCGGGAAGGGGGAGTGGCAGGCTGTCAGCACCAGAGCAAATCAGCCAGGAGCCATGAAAGGCAGTGGGAGACAGCACTGAAGGACCCAAGACTCAAAGCAGAAGTGTGGCACCCAGTCCTTGCTCTCTTCCCCAGACCTGGAGCGAGTCTGTGACTGGCTTCCAAGTGGGGGGGAAAAAAATGACACTTTTTAGCATGGGATGGTCTGGGAATTTGTTAACGTGCTTCATAATCCTTTTTAATTTTTTATCTTAGGTTTTAATACTGACCTATCTCACCGGGCAGTTTGAGGGTTAATTAATTGTAACAGCTTCAGGGTGGATTGAGGGGGTATCACTTAACACTCTGTGTGCCAGTCTCCTCGGCTGTAATCCTGACCTCTCCTTCCATAGTGGCTGTTCAGAGAAGAAAAAAGGGACCATGAATTATTTTGCACCTGCAACCATTATAAAACTATCACTAATAAAATATAGGACTCAGACATCTTTCTTCAAAGTGCGTACCCAACCTTACAGGTAGAGCAATGCTTTATGGCAGTAAGACAGCAAAGAATACTACTCCTATTTTTCTAAAAGCAGTCACTTCTTATGTACTTTTATGTCCCCCCAGGCCAAAACACTAAAGTGAAGGAGGGGACTGGTGAGGTAGTAGTAATACTGAACCTTGGAGGCCTAAAGGCTTGAAGTGGAATCTTGGCTCGGTCATGTCCAGGCTGGCTGAAGCTCAGTCAAGTCATGGGCCCTGCGAGCTTCGGTTTCTTCATTTAAAATGATAGCATTACATCTGAGGACTTCAAAGGTCTCTTATCTGTCAGATACTCACATGCCCACAAACCCCACACTCAGAGAAGCTGTGAGCTAAAGGGAAAAAGGGCGAGCTCGGTTTACCCTGACATCTTAAATACCTCTGAGGATGCGCTCTGTGTATCCAGGGTGGTGGTGGGAGGCAACCATATACCTCAGGCCATCTCTATAAAATTTCATGATCTGATGAGTACTTTATGATTTGTTGAAACCATTCCAAGTATAAACTGAAATTCCAAGTATAAGTGTGAAGATTCTACAAGTTACTCTATATGATTTGGGTATCATAATACACCCTCAAGGCTCCAGTTCCCAAACATCATACAATAAAAAACCCGTGTTCCTGTCTCAATTGCAAGACTTAATAGCTCTGCGGTTCCCTATTGACGCCTGTTTCACCTAAATAATGGGGAATAACAAAGCCTACGTCACAGGATGGAGATTAAAGCTCATGAGTGTGTGCTTTGCAAAACAACAAAAGCTATACAAATTTCCCATTTTCCTCCCCAGAAAAGAACGGGGAAGAGACAAAGACTACGAATGTCTCTCATGAGCGGATGTTTATATTCAATCACCTAGAGAAAACAAACACCTTTCCCAAGGTACAAGATGCCTCCCCCCTCCCATGAGCTGGGAGTAGGGAGTCAGGATTAAGATACACGCAAGTAAGCAGACGACGTTCTAAACCCCAAAGAGGCCAGGACGCTTATAGAGGGTGGCCACAGAGGATGCTTAAGTGTCCTGATGAAGGCGAGAGAGACATTTTTTTGCCAGTGGGGAGGTTAGGAGGTGTGTATGCGACGGGACAGGGAGAGGAAACAATCCTTCTCCTCGGAGAGCGAGCAATGGGTGAACGAAGCCGGTTTGCTAGGGAACGGGTGTGGGGCCTTAACCAGGCCGGTGGCGCCAGGGCAGGGAACAAATTCGGGTAGGTTAGGACTACAGATGGAGTAATGGGAAGATGGGACTCTGGAGGGACAACGACGCGGGAAACGGGACTGGTTCACAGGATGGGGAGAATGACGCTGCGGATGGAGTGGCCGGAGGCGTAGCCCGCGGCTCGGGCACTGGGAGCGCCGGGAGAGGTGGGAGGAAGAGGGCTGGCCCCCGCGGCCCGGCCCCGCCCCTGCTTGCTCACCTTGCCAGTTGCGCAGGGCCTCGGACCGCAGCGAGAGGCCCGAGGGCGCCAGGGGCGGCTGCAGCAGGAACAGGCGGGGCCCGGACACCAGCAGCGAGAGCAGCGCGGTGAAGAAGGTGGCGGATGGCACCTCGGGACACAAGGACCAGCTCCGAGACCCGGGCTCCGAGACCACCATGGCCGCCATCGTGCCTGCGCCACGCCTCGGCGCCGGCTGGTCCTGGGCTCCTTCCGCCTCCCTGCGGCTGTCTCCCCTGGCAACAGCGGAGGCGGTGGCCGGAAGCCCCGCCTCCTCACGGCCCCGCCCCGCGTCGAGCTGTCCAATCCGCTCGCGCCGCCAGCCTCCAACGCGCGCTGGCCGCCGAGAGTCGGAGCAGCGCCCTCTGGCGTGCAACCCTGGGGCCCGCGCAGGTGCACTGCCGGGACCAATTGGGGGACGCGGGTTTGAATTCCATCGCCTCGTCTCCAGAGACTTAATGATTACAGTGTCTTGCGGTTTACAGAGCTCTTTCACTCACACGCACACACGCACACACATGCACCTGCCTTATCTGTGCTTATCCTCATTATACCGATGAGGAAACTGAGGTCTAAGGAGGGCCCTGAGCAATTCAGTTGAGTAGCCGACAGAATTCGAACTCAGATCCTCCCACTACTAGGCCCATAATTGGCTGGGAGTACAGCCGGGGCGGCTTTCAGTGGCTGGATTGGAGAGGAAGGGGCAGGAGATGACGTTGGAAGCGTTAGAATGTAATATAAACACCTTAACCTTCAGGTCTATTTCAACTCTTCAAATCTGACAAGCGGCTTCTCCAGAGTACAGCTATTTTAGGTAGACAACTAGAATGTGTTTCCCTGATTCCAGATGCCCAAGAAGGTGAGGCAACCTGCCCGAGGTCACAAGCAGGAAGTGGTAGGATTCGGATTTGACTCTGGTTTACCAAGCTCCAATTTTCTGCCCTTTTCATTATTACCCCCTCCTATCCCGCCTACTGCTACCTGTATGTAAATTTGACTCGAAGCCACACGGGCTACTGAAAAAGAAACAATGCTTCGCTCTTTGTGCAGAACATTCATGTCCATTCTCTGGCCCTACTCTGCCCGCTCTGTAGTTCTGGCCCTGTCTGTGTTCCCATGGGCCTCAGGAAGAGAACCTGAGATTGTTTTTGTCCTTTGTGTTCAGTACTAAAATATAACCGTATAATTTTCCAGAGATTTTCTATATATGCATATATATGTATATATGTGTGTTTGTGTGTGTATATATATACATATATATATACATATATACACACACATACACACATATAGCAATGGGACACATTTAAATTTTTTTAAATGTTTATTTTTGAGAGAGAGAGTGAGATAAAGCATGAGCGGGGGAGAGGCAGAGAGAGAGAGAGGGAGACACAGAATCCGAAGCAGGCTCCAGACTCTGAGCTGTTAGTACAGAGCCCGACGCGGGGCTCGGACTCACAAGCTATGAGATCATGACCTGAGCCGAAGTCAGACGCTTAACTGACCGACTCACCCAGGCACCCCATCAATGGGACACATTTAAATGAACACTGGGTATATTTAACTCATGCTTCTCATGGTGCAGCAGTGGGCATAAAAATTAAGGTTTACTCAACAGGAAGCGAAATATGAATCAGGAGTGTGGGAACTTGGGCTGCTAGAATCAGGTCCAGGCCCTGAGAAGAGGAAGGGGGTGGTGGTCCCAGCTCCTCTGTGCCAGTCAGGCAGCCCTCGGAGTTCTGAGTCTACTTCTAGACACCGACCCTGAAAGAGAATGTAGGAAATTAGAGCTTGTCTAACCCAAAGGGACCAGGATTAGGAAGGAAGCAGGAGGGGTGGGCGGACTTCAAATCATATCTGACAAGGAACAATGAAAGGAACCAGAGAGATTTCTCTGGAAAAGCGTCAGGGGTCCTGACCACTGGCTTAGCTATCTGGCGGTTTTTCCTGAAGGTGAGGGAGTAGGTTTATCCTGTGTCACTCCAGAAGGAAGGATTGAGAGAGAAAGGTGGAAATGACAGCGAGACCACGGGACACAAGGGAAACCTTTCTGACGGTTTGGGTTGTCCACCCATGAAATGAACTGCCTTGATCAGTAGTGAGCTCCCCGTCACTAGTAGTGTGCAAGCAGAGGCCATGTGGTGACTTGATGAGAATATTGAAGATATTCAAGCATCCACTTGGAAGTAGAAGTCGATGGCTTTTAAAATCCCTTTGGATACTCCGGTTCTGAGTCTCCACAAACACAAACACATATGGAGGGTTGATGCATTTACCACTTAGCGGGGGGTCCACGATAAGTGCATTTGGTCTCCTGGCAGAACGAGAGCTGTAGTGATGTCACATATCTTACAGTCAAGGGAGCCTCCAACAGTCTCCTGTCTCTCTGACTCTGCCTCCTCCTCATTTTCTCCCAATTATGCCTCCAGAAGACCCCAAGACCTTCTCTTAAGCTCAGGGGGTAGAGAACTGGCATGAGCCAAGAAGAGCTATCGTCAGCCTTGAGGATGGGGCCCGACTATGAATCATTTTTGGTCTACCCACTTTGCCCTTGGTCTACAGAGAGACTTCCGGGCCTCAAGTGTGCTCCCCAGGGACGCCTCTGTTCTACCAGGCATTCTCTTCCTGCTTGGAGAGTGTCTGGTTCTCCAGGTGCCAGACTTTGAGGCTGAGAGACAGAAAACACACACACACACACACACACACACACACACACACACGGAGTTTCTAGATCAAATCCATGAGCAAGTGCGATTGGGTGGTTTTTTACAAAAGTAAATCAGAAGGTGTTGCTGCTATGCTACAACTCATAAGAGCCTAGGTGCATCTGTGTCCTATTCCCTGCTAATCTTTCTCAGCTTATCTTTCTGCCAGTTTATATACCCTGGGGGAGCCAGAATAATGGCCCCCAAGGGTGTCTGTGTCCTAACCTCCGGATATCCATATCCTATCGATACGCTATCTCATGCAGCAAAAGCTAGTTTGCAGACGTGATGAAGTTAGGAGTCGAGGTTATCCTGAGCCCATGGAATCAGGAGGGTCCTTTTCAGGAGGCAGGAGGGCAAGAGGAAGAGAGGGTAAGGAGACAGAAGCAGGGGTCAAAGCTATGGGCTTTGAAGGTTGAGGCAGGGGCTGCTGGCCAAGGAATGAGTCAATCTCTAGAAGCTGGAAAAAGCAAGGAAACTGATTCTCCCCAAGAGTCTCCAGAAGGAACACAGGTCCGCCCACACCCTGCTTTTAGTCTTGTAAAGTCCATTTCGAACTCTGAACCCCAGAACTGTCAAGACTATAAATCTGTGGGGTTTCACTCCAGTCTTAAAATTGTGGTAAAATACGCTTAACCCTTACCATCCCGGCGATTTTTAAGTGCACAGTTTGGAGGGTGTTAAAAACATTCACACTGTTGTGCAGCCCTCACCACCATCCGTCTCCAGACCTGAAAGTCTGTATTCAATGGAGCACTAAGCCCCCGTTCCCCGGCTCCATGCAGCCCCCGATAACCACCCTCTACCTTCTGTCTCCATGATTTTGACTACCCTAGGGACCTCATAGAAGTGGAATCATACAGTGTGTGTGTGTTTTGTGATTTGCTTATTTCACTGAGCCTCATGTCCTCGAGGCCCATCCATGTTGTAGCAGGTGTTAGAATGTCCTTCCTTTTTTAAGGGTACATGATATTCCATTCTCTGTATATACGAAATTTTCTCCGGGTCCAAGAGGACGGACACTTGGGTTTGCTTCCACCTTGTGGCTATCGTGAGTAATGCAGCTAAGAACCGGGGCGTACACATCCCTCTTTGAGACTTAGCTTTTAATTCTTTCGCATAGATACCTGGAAGTAAAACTGCTAGATCACATAGCAGTTCTCTTCTTAATTTTTTGAGGAACTGCCATATTGTTTTCCGTGGCAAAAGCACCAGTTTACATGCCGACTAACGAAGAGCAGGGGCTGGTTCCACTTTCTCTGCATCCTCATCAATGCTTGCTATTTTCTGGGGTTTTTTTGGTGTTTTGTTTTGTTTTGCTTTGTTTGTTTTGTTTTGTTTTGATAGTAGCCATCCTAAGGGGTGTGATGTGGTCATTTGTGTTGCTTTTAAGACCCTGAGTTTGTAGTAATTCAGTAATGTAGCAATTTCCTCTTATAGCGGCAACAGGAAATGAATGCATTCCCTCACTCACTACACTGGTTTTCCTTCTGTTTTTCAAAGAGGCCAAGGCCTTTCTCGCCTCAGGGCCTTTGCACCTGCTTCCACTGCTGAAACGTTCTTCTCCTGGCTCCTAGTATGGTGGTTTCCTTGCTAGCCGTCAAGTCTCCAGCTCGGATGCTCCTTCGGAAGGGCCTTCCCCAGGTCCCAGATTCTCCCGGTTACTTCTTTGTTTGGTGTGCTTGCTGCTGTCCCAAACTATCTTGCCTATTCTCATCTTTCCTCCTCTGTCACTGTCACTAGACTGTGAGGTCCCTGAAGGCAGAGACCTGCTCTATGGCCTGGTACCTGGAGTAGATCCTGGGACATAGTGGGTGCTCAGACACACTTGTTAGTCCCTCCTCTGCACAGCTGGTGTCCTTGGGTGGGGAAGAAATGGTTGTTTGAGGAGCTGAGAAACAAGGACCAGATGCCTCACTTTGCACAGCTGAGACAGCTCTGGGACCAGGGCTAACCACCCATCTTGGCGGGTTGGGGTGTCCTGGATTTGCCGCCCCCCATCCCAGGGCACGTCTGCAAAAGGCACAGAATGATTTGCAGGGCTCCCTAGGGCTGGGGGCGGGGCGGGAGGCTGGGGAGCTGCACCAGGGGCGCGGGACATCAGGTCCCTGGGGGGACCTCCCAAGGCGTCCCAGCCTCTCAGCCCGAGCGCACTGAGTAGCGCAGCTCCTTGTTGCCCCGCACTTGCCTCTCTTGCCTCGTCAGTTGCTGGAGGATGGCGGAAGGGCAGAACGACGTGGGCGGCCAGTTCCCGACTTGAGCTTGGTTTCGCCGCCCTGGGGCCTCCGAGCCACGTCCTTACTGCCCTCTGGTGGACAGCTCCGTGCAGGGCTCCTCTATGATGGAGAAAAGGCCCGGTCCCAAAGCAGAATGCTGCCACCTGCTGGCTGTCCCGGGAAGCGGCCCTCATCCAGACAGTTTAATCCCGTAACAGTTGAGTAGTCCTGTTTAGGTCCCAAATCCTGGATGGCAACACCCCAGGGTAAGGTAACTGCAGCCTTCCGTGGCACTCATTTGCCACACCATCTCTCCCCAGTTCTCTTGTTCCACATTCACAGGTTGGGGCGCCCAGCAGCAAGCCTGGTGCCTGAACACGCATCTCCCCTCCGCCTCCCCTGCCCCCCCCCACCCCCCCACCGACTGAGGACGGAAAGCCAGTTCCCTCCCACCCCCTTCTGCATGGCATCCAGGTTTCTACAGCGATCTTCAGGATCTCCCCCAGCACTGGGCTTCAGTGCGTCGTGGAATGTGAGGTGGGCAGGAGCCAAATTGTGGAAGCCCTCCCAGGCTGCGGGGGTGTGTGTGTGGGGGTGTGTGTGAGATGTTATCTTGTGACCGCTGCAGTTTACAGGGGTTAAGCTGGGGCAGTCATGACCCATTCATGCTTTAGAAAGGTTGGGGAAATGAGCACTGTTCACATTGCTGAGAGGATTGAAAATTGGTACAATTTCTGTGGAAGGAAATTTCACAACATTTTGCAAAATGACGAACGGGCATATCTTTGAAGCGGCAATTCCACCTCTAGTATTTTGAGCGACAGATGTAAAGTGGAAAATGTCTTATGCGTTGTGGTGTTGGCTGCAATGACAAAATGGAGACATCCTGATGTACATTGTCATAGGAATTATTAATAAATTACGGTCTGGGGGCTCCTGGGTGGCTCAGTCGGTTGAGCTTCCAACGACTTTGGCTCAGGTCATGATCTCATGGTCTGTGAGTTGGAGCCCCGCATCGGGCTCTGTGCTGACAGCTCAGAACTCGGAGCCTGCTTCGGATTCTGTGTCTCCCTCTCTCTCTGCCCCTCCCCCACTTGCGCTCTGTTTCTCTCTCTCAAAAATAAATAAAAACAAAACACTTAATTTTTTTAAAATTTTATCAGTGATTTTTTTTTAATTAAAAAAAATTTTTTTTGGGGGGGGGCGCCTGGGTGTCTCAAGTCGGTTGAGCGTCGGACTTCAGCTCAGGTCATGATCTCACACTCTGTGGGTTCGAGCCCTGCGTCGGGCCCTGTGCTGACAGCTCAGAGCCTGGAGCCCGCTTTGGATTCTGTGTCTCCCTCTCTCTCTGCCCCTCCCCTGTTCATGCTGTCTCTCTCTGTCTCAAAAATAAATAAACATTAAAAAATAAATAAATTACGGTCTGGCCCTTCAAAGGAATACTCTATACGGTCCTAAAAACAAAATGTAACAAAAAACCGAGGAAGCTATATATCAATATGGAATGATATCTAAAATATTTTGCAGTGTGGGAGGAGCAAGGTTAATGATTGGAAATAGTGTGCTACCATAAAGATGCTAGGGGATAAAAATTCATTTTTTTCAATGCTAAATCATCACGGTGGTTTCAAACTCCCCAGGGTTGGCTGAGGCCCCCACTGAGACAGCATGACACACTAGTTTTCCTCCACAATCGTGCTTCCTTCCTTTCCCTAAGTGCTCATCCCCAGAGCACTCCGCCAATAAATATTAATCTTTATCTCAGAATGTGCTTCCTGGAGAGCCCAAACCTGTAACAGCACCAATTGAATGTTACTGGAGGTCACCAGTTTTCCAACGTGGCTCTCTTATTTGATACTCCTGCCAGCAGTAACTAAGAGTTCCAACTGCTTCTCGTCTTTGTCAACGTGGGTGTGCATTCATTTTAGTGTTAATTATCTCTCCACGATGACTAGGGGCAGTGAGCATCTTCTCAAGAGCTTGTTGGCCATTCTGTGGAATGCTTGAATACAAATAAAATATTTAAAATGGGAGGGGGGAGGGACTCCTGGGTGGCTTGAGTGGGTTGAGTGTCCAACTTGTGATCTTGACTCAGGTCATGATCTGGTGGTTCGTGAGTTTGAGCCCCACATCAGTCTCTGCGCTGACAGTGTGGAGCCTGCTTGGAATTCTCTCTCTCCCCCAAAGTAAGGAAACTTAAAACAATAAAAACGGGAAAAAAGGAGGTGACTTTGGTTACTGTGTGGCAGGGACAAGAGTAAAAATAGGGGGTCCCATCAGTAGGTAGCGCAGTGTCCTAGAGAAAGATGACAATGGTCAGACATATGGTAGCAGTGGGGACGGAGAGAGGAGGATGGGTTTGGAGTATAGTGTGGAGGCAGAGCCCATGAGATGGTTGACAGAGTGGGTTTGCAGAGTGAGAGAAAGGGAGAGATCAAGGGGGAGAATCCTTCAAGGCGCCCCTTGAAGATCTGGGGACAAGGAGGGGGAGAGCAACATTAGGGGAGTGGTAGAAATCATTCTGGAGGAGAGGAAGGATCGGGAGACCCTGAAAGGGCAGGGAAGGCGTTGGGGGCAAGGGGGCAGGATGGATGAAGAACGAGTCTGGACAAAGTTATAGTAATCGAAATGGTGTGGTACTGGCCTAAGGACAGGCATGGGGACAATGGAATAGAATAGAGAGCCCAGAAATAAACCCTCACATACGTGGCCAGTGGATTTTCAACAAGGGTGCCAAGACCCACGGGCAACTTTCCCTAATGGAAGGATAATCTTTTTGACAAACGGTGCCGGGAAAACTGGATATCCACACGCAGAAGAGTGACGTCAGATCCTCATCTTGTACAAAAAGAAAAAAAAAAAAAAGATACACAAAAATGAACTCAAAATGGATCAAAACCCTAAAACTATAAAACTCTTAGAAGAAAACATGGCAGGGGGGGAATCTTTATGACTTTGAATTTGGCAATGATTTCTTGGATGTGACACCAAAGGCACAGGCAATAAAATAAAAAAGAGATACACTGAACTTCATCAAAATGAAAAACTTGTGCATCAAAGGACCCTACGAAGAGGATGGAACGGGAGAAAACTCTCTGAAGAAAATACATGTGTAAATCTTTGTGACTTTTGATTAGATATGGGTTTCTTAGTTTTGACACCAAAAGTACAAACAACCAAAGAAAAATATAGACAAGGCGAACATCACTGAAATTAAGAACATTTGTGTGTCAGAGGACATCATCCAGAAAGTGAAATGATACAATGGTAGAAATGTTTGTAAATCACAAATCTGGTAAGGGTCTAGGATCCAGAATATATAAAGAACTGTCATAATTCAACAACAAAAGGGCAACCCAACTGAAAAATTGGGCAAGGGATTTGACTGAACACTTCTCCAGAATAAACGCAGGCTCAACATTATTAATCATTTAGGAAATGCAAATCAAAACTGTAGTGAGATACCTCTTCATACTCAGTAGGATTTCTAAATTGAAAGGGGGGGGGGGGGGGGGGAGAGGAAGGGAAGAAGGGAGGAAGGAAGGAAGGAAAAAATGACAGAGTTAGTGAGGGTGTGAAGAAGCTAGAACCCTCATACACTGCCGTGGAGAATGTAAAATGGTGACATTACTATAAAACAATGGCAGTTTTTCAAGAAGTTATTCATAGAGTTATCAGATGGTTCAGCAATTCGACTCCTATGAATATACCCAAGGGAAGAGAAGGCAGCTATTCAAACAAAAATGTATGCAGGAATGTGCATAGCAATATTATTCATAATTAGCCCCCAAGGGGAAACAACCCAAATATCCATCAACTGATGAATGGACAGATAAAATGTGGCATGTACATACAGAGAAATATTTGGCTGTAAAAAAGAATGATGTGCTGGGCCACTTGGGTGACTCAGTTGGTTAAGTGACCGACTTCCGGCATCGGGCTCTGTGCTGACAGCTCAGAGCCTGCTTCAGATTCTATGTCTCACTCTCTCTCTGCCCCTCCACTGCTCGCGCTCTGTCTCTCTCTCTCTCTCGAAAACAGGTAGACATTAAAAAAAAAAAAAAAAAGAATGATGTACTGACACATGCTACAACACAGACGAACCTCGAAAACATGTGCACTGAAAGAAACCAGTCCAACAGGAGCACAGATCACATGGTTCTATTTGTATGAAACGCCCAGTGTAAGCAAATCCGTAGAGATAGAAAATACATTAGTGGCCACCAAGTAGTGGGGGGAAAGGGGAATGGGGAAGGAGTGCTGATGGGTATGGTGTCTTTTGGGAGGGTGGTAAAAATGTTCTAGGGGCGCCTGCATGGCTCTGTTGCCTGAGGTCCGACTTTGGCTCAGGTTATGATCTCATGGTTCATGAATTCGAGCCCCACATCGGGCTCTTTGCTGACAGCTCAAAACCTGGAGCCTGCTTCAGATTCTGTGTCTCCCTCTCTCTCTCTGGCCCTCCCACACTCGCGCTCTGTCTCTCAAAAAAATGAATAAATATTTTAAAAAAATAGAAAGAAAGAAAGGCCAGATGACAGCAGCTGTCTGGTAGAGGAGTCCCGGGTAGAGAGGACCAGGGAGACTCCTTTCTTTTTTTCATTTTTTCTTAATGTTCATTTATTTTTTGAGGGAGAGAGACAGAGCGTGAGCAGGGAAGGGGCAGAAAGAGGGAGACACAGAATCCGAAGCAGGCTCCAGGCTCCGAGCTGTCAGCACGGAGCCCAATGTGGGGTCAAACCCATGAAGGGTGAGATCATGACCTGAGCCCAAGTCGGACACCTAACCTACTCAGCCACCCAGGTGCCCTGACCAGAGAGACTCCTGATTCAGTGCATAAAGGTCAGCCTACTCCACGGAGAATGATGGAGAAGGGTGGAGGGTGTGTCTGGAGGACGGAAAAGATCCCACCTACTCTGTTATAGCCACCACTGTTTTTACCCTAAATTACACCACGGCTAACAGTCAGACGTCCTTCATAGGAGTTTATTCCTAGAGTTTGTGATGGGGCAGTGGGGGAGGGGGGGTGGAGTGCATCAGCTTTTGAATCAGAATACCTGAATTCAAGGGGATAATGAGATTCACCTCCCAAATCTGTGAAGAGGAACAAACAAGTTAATATTTGTGGAAGTTGTATAAAGTAGTATACAAAAATAATTGACTATAATTACTTCCTACCTCTGTGTGTCCCTCCTCAGGACCACGAGCCATCCCAGACTCTGCATTCCCTGGGCTTCTCTCTGCCTCTTCCTGGCATCCCCGCCCCAGCAATTCCCACTGCGTTGTCTTCATTTGGGCCACCGTTATCTCTAGGGGCTTCCCAAGTGGCCTCCCTGCCTTTGGCTGTTTCCTGGAAGGGAACAGGAAGGACACAGGCATTGGAGCCAAGTCCATGATGGCTTGAATCCACAGCTGGGGATTTGACTTAATCCTTTTAGCTTTAATGTTCTCAGCTGTAGAATGTGCACAGTAAGGCTTCCCTCAAAACATTACAAGCAATGTATGTAAGACACCTGGCAAGACAAGTGAGCGATAAATTATAGCTATTATTACTGACCCCACCCCACGCACGCCACCGGTGCCAGATCAATCTCTCCAAAAAACAGGTTGGGCTCAGAATCCAGCTGTGGCCGCTCATCGGCAGGAAAGGGAAGTACAAACTCCTCGCTTGGGAAGTGTGGACCTAAAGGAGAAATCGGGAGACTGCCTATCACACCGGCCAAGGCATCAAGACTGGCTGGAGGCATCCGGGATGTGAGTAAGCCGGGGAAATGACAGAGGTCAACCTGATCGCGTAGGGAGAGATTCAGACCTTGGAGAAACAAGCAAACTAAGGAGAGAAGAGGAAGCAGAACGATGACGTGGTGTGTGCATTCTTCTGGCAACTAGAGTGAGGAAAGCCGAGCACACAGAGCGAACCGGGGGGAAAAAAAGGAAAGATGGACCCAGGGCCCGCCACCGCGGGTTGCCCTGGCAACAGACTCCGCCCCCACCGCGCGCCACCAGAGTCCTAGGGGATCAACACTGGGGCGCCTTCCCCTTTTCTACCGCTTCCCTACGGATTTGCGGGGGAGGGGGGTGCGGGGGAAGAACTGGGGGAAGGGTTTGTGCTGCAGACCCGCCTCCAGGCTACGCAGCTGGCCTAAAATCCTGGAATTGCACGTCGGTGACGTCGGCCTCTTCTGTCTTTCGGCTTTGCTACCAGGAAGGAATCACATTCCTGTGAAAGGCAAAGCGGGGAACGGGGGAGCGGGGAGGGCGGGGGAGGGGCTGAGTGGACCCCCCCCCTGGGCACTGGCCCGGGATCCTGCAATCTCATGGGCCTGGGCTGCCACCTCCCTGGGGAGTGGGAATAGGGGCAAGGGTCCATGGCAGTAACAAAGAGAAGACTTCTATGAAGTCAGCAGCTACAAATGTGAGTACATAGAGGCACATAGAAAATACTCCTCCGGTCTTAAGCTTTTCCCCCAAATCACAAATTCTTCTTCCCGAAGCACCCGGTAATGTCTCTTAAGTGAAATCTATCCCCCCTTCCCTGGACTTGGGGAGCATTCGGCTGCCCACTTGGGACTTGGACGAGTGACTGGTCTTCACTGGGCTCAGTTTCCTCATCTGAAAGATACCTACTCCCCAAGGGTTTTTTCCCCACTGCTCTTGTTTCTTTCCAAGTGGCGGGAGCTTTTTAGCATGGCCCTCCTGACTTTCCTCTGTCTGTTCACTTAATTCTGGTTCAGGGAAGTTGGAATAACTTATTTGCCTGGAAAGTTTGTGAGGTTTCTCCCCCGCCCCCTTTGCCTTTGCTTGAGAACCTGTTTCTTCCCTTGGAGCGTGTTCTCTGCTCCCCCATGAGCAGGGTCGCCCCTACAGGCCTGCCCCTTCCAGCAAAGCAACGGCTGGGCAGTAAGGTTTCCAAGTCTGGCCTTTTCTGTCCGCAGTCCCTTGTCGGCTCTCATGCCAAGCTGCGGTCCTCAATCTAGCCTATATTGGTAACAAAGGAATCATTTTGATTGTCTATGTGTTGGCTCAGCTGTCCCGTGCCCTAGTTCAGAACTCAGGGGAGAAAGAGGGTTCTGTTTATTGGCCTTGTGGTAGATTGTGTTATTGTTCCAAGTATTCAGTTCTTCCCTGTGAGAAGATGATTCCCTCCACCGCCAACAAAGCCTGCCTTGATTATTTATTTATTTATCTAATTTTGTTAATGTTTATTTTTTGAGAGAGAGAGAGAGAGAGAGCACAAGCAGAGGAGAGGCAGAGAGAGGGAGACACAGAATCTGAAGCAGGCTCCAGGCTCTGAGCTGTCAGCACAGAGCCCGAGGTAGGGCCCGAACTCATGAACCGTGAGATCATGACCTGAGCTGAAGTCAGAGGCTTAAACGACTGAGCCACCCAGGCGCCCCTTGGTCATTTATTTAATATGGCTAACAAACCATGTGAGTAGGAGTCACATGGGCCACTTCCCAGAAGAAGTCCTAAGAGCCGGTGCTCTTGCACCATTGTTCTCTGTCCTCCTTCTCTGTCTTGAGCCTTGTTTGTTGTCCCAGATACGAGCTGCTCTGCCAGCCTGGGACATGTGAGCACAGCTGGGACTGATGCTAGAATACATGTAAAGTGAGCAAGAAATCAACCTTTACCTTCTTCTGTAGGCTGCTGAGATTGAGGGGCGGCCGTGGTAACATAATAGTGAATACTGACCTACACAAAAATCGGTGCCTGAAGTAAGTACAAAAATCTAAAAATAAGAGGCATTGGCATGGTCCGGATGGAGGACCGCGAGGGCGCTGTCATTCACGATTGGGAAAGTGGCAGTCCTGTTGTGCGATGGCAAAACCTTCGTTAAAATTCTCATCTGAGACAACTTGGTAGGGAGATAATCCGGCTAGTAAGGTTTGGGCTTTCGATACAGAAACGGGAAAACAGAGTTTTGGTAGCATGGGGTGCTGGTGGTTGGTTGCCCTTGAAAAAAAAAATCATGAAGACAACTAAATATTTTTGCAAGCCATGGCGCCAAAAGAACCATTAATCTGAACTAAAAGAAACAGCGACTAGTTCAACACTTGAAATAACTTTTGGGTCTCCCAACGTTTTACAGGCAGGGAGCTAGATGAGGAAGCAGCTCAGCCTTCATGGGGAACACATAGTCCATGGTCTGTTCCAGATACGGCCATTGGGTGTAATGGTGTAGAGTGGACCCACACGCCACCGGGAATCGCTGGGGCGAGCTAAGTAATTTCCCCCAATCCCGGGTAGGCAGCCTTTCATCTTTCCCTTACCTGAGACCGTTGGATGTGGTTAACCTTTTCCGGTTCTCCTATTGTGTGTGGGTAAATATCGGGGAGGGGGCGGATGTCTGGAAGTCGAAGCATTTCCCCTACTCCCTGGTAGAGACCTTTTGCAAGGTATCCCTGGGGGAGGGCGGGGTTTAGAAGTACTTATTAAAATACGTGATCATTAAATTAAACGTCACCTTCTTTAGCATTACATCAGCAACATTAGCAACTTGAGGGCAACTATCCTTCCATTCTTATGGCCCAGTGCTGGCAAGAGTTCCGTGTTTCTCAATGATTGACAGGTCTTCAAGCAACACATATCTACCTCCACGGTCACTTTCTGAGATGTTGCCAATTGCTCTGTGGGTCAATGTGTTTCATGACTTCCAGAGAAACAAAAATCCTTCAGTACTGACTGGCCCCCAACCGCAACTTCTTCTGCACATTTGGACCCAACTTCCTCTGCCCCCTTCCCAGCTGCAGCCAAATTTCTCAACACACCCGTATAAACACAGATGCCCTCACCTCAATCCCTTCACAGCACCCCAGACCAAAATGTTCTCTTCTTGCGGGAGGTCAGCTCAGTGGTAAACCTCAACTCTGCTGACAGCATAAGCTTAGATCAATCTCTTTTTTGCTAAAGATTTGACAATTATTTTTCCTGGCTAGAACCCATCTTTATTTCACAGGAAGTATGGAGTCTCACTCTGACTCACAAGTAGACGTACAAAAATAAGAAAAGGCTGTCCTCTCTATACAGAAAGGCTGGGAGAAAATGCACAACCCCAACAGAGGGCAGAGCTTGGCCAACAGAGGGCAGAGTCTGTTCTTTGGAACCCTATCAAATTGGTCTCTTCCCTTTCAAAGGATGGCCACCCGGGTATTTACGGACGACAATGACGACTCCCCTAAGTCTCCTCTTCTTCAGGTTAAATATCCCCATGGTTTTCATGTATCTTTTTTTTTAAAGTTTATTTATTTATTTTGAGAGAGGGAGGGAGAGAGAGAGAGAATCCCAAGCAGGCTGGGCGCTGACAGACAATGTGGGGCTCGATCTCACAAATCGTGAGATCATGACATGAGCTGAAGTGAAGGGTCAGACGCTTAACTGACTGAGCCACCCAGGCGCCCCTGATGTATCTTTAAAAGAGAGAAAGAGGTAAGCGTTTGATCAGATGGAAAGTGCCACACGCGTACATGCACACACACACACACACACACACACACACACAAGTTATTGCATTGTGTGGATTCAAAATTCAATCTCCATCCTGGACACTCTGCTCTGAACACATCCACGTCCATTTTACACAGAAGACAACCCCAAATATAGGCAAGTCTTCACACACTGAATTATTCATCACAGCATTGTTTGTAATGGCAGAAAGAATCACAAAATTGTCTCCAGTGTTAGTAAAATGGGTGTGTGTTTACAGCCCAGGATGATATAACTGCACACAGTATTATGCTGCAGTTTAAATTTGTGTTTGGGGTGCCTGGGTGGCTCAGTCGTTGGGCATCTGACTCTTGATTTTGGCTCAGGTCGTGATCTCGTGGTCGGAGGATCGAGCCCCGCGTTGGGCTCTGTACTGAGTGTGGAGCCTGCTTGGGATTCTCTTCCTTTCTCTGCCTCTGCCTTGTGCTCTCTCTCTCTCTCTCTCTCTCTCTCTCTCTCTCTCTTTGAGTTAGAACTCATTCATTCCATTAACTATGTTCACTGAATAATTTTCAGTGTGAGAAAGTGTTCGTGTCACAATGATAGATGAAATTAGCAAGATGTGAAACTTTATATAGAGCATTAGTTCATATACAAACACACACACGTACATACACACGTCTAAAAGAAGCAGTGACATTGCAAACGGTTTTTACATGTGGTTTAAACTTGGGAAACACATCCTTTCAATCGGGAGGCCTCTAAGCTAGACATTACTGCAGGGGCGGCCAGAGTGGACCGTGGCTAAAGCCCAACCAGCCTCGGAGCTTCGGCCATCACAGCTGTGGGAGGTGCCTCGTTGTATCATCGCATCCCCTTGTCTAGCATCAGCTGGAGTCCTGAGTTGTCTCACAAGGGCTGCCATTTAGCCATGATTTCTGAATAGTCTATTGGGTTGATGGGCTTAGGTTTGGGTGTTTGCAAGCCTCCTTGTTAAAAGTTACCTTAGCTCTTCTGTTCCACTGTTTTAACTGCTGAGATACCGTGTGGATACAGATTCCACTGTTCCGCACAGCTGCTCACCTGGCAGAGTGCTGTCCTCTCTCTCTTTTTTTAATACGTATTTATTTTTGAGAGAGACAGAGAGAGACAGAGACAGCATGAGCAGAGGAGGAGCAGAGAGAGAGGGAGACACAGAATCTAAAGCAGGCTCCAAGCTCTGAGCTGTCAGTACAGAGCCCTATGTGGGGCTCAAACTCATGAACCGCGAGATCATGACCTGAGCTGAAGGCAGACGCTTGACCGACTGAGCCACCCAGGCGCCCCGCCCCTTTTAATGTTTATTATTGAGAGAGAGAGACAGAGACCGAGTGCAGAGTACTGTTCTTTTCAGGCTGGTCAGTGGATCACTCAAAAGTCCACTCCAAAATGGCCAGCTGTCAGCACTGGCCTTGGTGCTGGCCTTGGCCCTGGCTGCGAAGGTGACTAGAACAAGGTTCTGCCCCTCCAAGGAGCTCACAGTCAGAAGCCCGTGTGGTGCATTCTGACAATGTGTGGTCTTCTTGGGCTACAACCTGCCTCATGTCTGTCTGCCTCTTCCAGGCCAGGGCTGGTGTATCCCTCCACCTCCCGAACCATTCCCGGCTTCTCCGTATTTGGACTGGCTCTCTGTCCTGAGAGACGGGAAACATTTTCCCCTTCCTTCCCATTCTCTGCAGTTCTACCTGGGAAAGATGGCAAACGCTTCCCAAAAGAGATGGCCTGTAAACAGCGTCTCCTCAAGGTCGCCTCAGGAGGAAAGGCAACCCAGGCAGAGGGAATGCTTGGCCAAAGTCGCGGCAGCTGGCACATTTGGGGAATGGAAGCCGTTCAGGGTGGCCCTCACGGTATTCCCATCATTACTCTTGCTCTCCTCTTTATTTCGGGGTCTGCATGTCTCCCAACCTCTTGTCTTCTCCATTCTTTGCCAGCCCTGCCCTGTGAATTTGGTAACCAACTGCAGCTTCCCTGGCTTGACCTTTGGTGTCCTGTAAGGACCTGGCTCCTACTTTCTCTTTGGCTCATCCTCATCCTGGACGCTTTGGATAACCTCCCTGACAAACTATCTTTGCCCCTTGGGACCACAAGCCCAGTCCCCTAACAGAGACAACCAGACGGATGGTAACTGGGACATCTAGGGATGGGCTGTAGAGTTCTGTCCTCCTGTCCAAGGCTGTCGCTGGTGTCTTAAATAAAGATGGAGAGGCCCTTGGGGCGCCTGGGTGGCTCAGTAGGTTGAATGTCCGACTTCGCCTCAGGTCATGATCTCACGGTTTGTGGGTTCAAGCCCCGCGTCGGGCTCTGTGCTGACAGCTCAGAGACTGGAGCCTGCTTCAGATTCTGTCTCTGGCTCTCTCTGCCCCGCCCCCACTCGTGCTCTGTCTCTAAAATAAATAAACATTAAAAAAATTTTTTTAAATGAATAAACATTAAGGGGCACCTGGGTGGCTCGGTCGGTTGAGCGTCCGACTTTGGCTCAGGTCATGATCGCACAGTTTGCGGGTTTGAGCCCCGCATCAAGCTCTGTGCTGACCGCTTGCTTGGAGCCTGCTTCAAATTCTGTGTCTCCTTCTCTCTCTGCCCCTCCCCCGCTCATGCTTTGTCTCACTCTGTTTCTCAAAAATAAATAAATGTAAAAAAAAAATTTTTAATGAATAAACATTAAGAAAAAAAAAGATGGAGAAGCCCTGATTTTCAAGTGCGTGTGCCCAAATCTGGGAGTAAGGGTAGAGACAATGTGGCAGGAGGCATTCAGCATCCTGATAGGCTGGAACAAAGGACCAAATCTAAGGAGATGAAATATCTGGACCTCAGGGTAAAAAAACCACACCCAATCCCAGGGAAAGAGAGTCATGGAACAGCAGAACATCATATGAGGAACACTTTGGGGTCTCAGAAAAGAAAAGGCTCTGGTTGGGTTAATAATCTGTGTTTCTGGAGGAAGCTCATGGACTCCAGGCTGCATTAATAAAGATCTGATGTCCAGACAAAAGGAGGTGAGAGTCCTGTTGTGTTCCTGTCAGACCACACATAGACTGCAGTGTTTGGTTCTGGAAGTTACACTGTGGGAGACAGAGACAAACTAGAACAATGGTTCTTAAACCTGGCTGTACGTTATAATCACCTGGGAAGTTTCAAGACTCTGGAGACCCAGACCATACTCTAGACCAATCAGAATCTTTGTGAGAGGGACTTAGGCTTTGGTAATTTTTAAGCTTAAAATACACACACACACACACACACACACACACTCTCCCACACACCCACACATTATCTATCTATCTACCTATAGATATCTATATAGATCTATATATAGATCTGGATATAGATATATAGATCTATAGATATATAGATAAATGTAGATATATATAGATCTATAGATATATAGATAGATCTATAGATAGATCTATATAGATATCTATAGGTAGATAGATAGATAGATATTGGCTTACAGAAGGGTTGCAAAAAAAAAAAAATACGGAAAATTCCCATATACCCTTCACCCAGCTTCCCTTTATGGTAACATCTGACATAATCACATCCCAAAGAGCAAAACTAAGAAATTAACACTGGTACATGGGGCACCTAGGTGGTTCCTTGGTTAAGCATCCGACTTTGGCTCAGGTCATGAGCTCATAGTTTGTAGGTTCGAGCCCTGCATTGGGCTCTGTGCAGACAGCTCAGAGCCTGGAGCCTGCTTCGGATTCTGTGTCTCCCCTGCTCTCTGCCCCTCCCCTGCTCACACTCTGCTCTGTCTCTCTCTGTCTCAAAAATAAAATAAACATTAAAAAATTTAAAAAGAAATTAACACAGGTACAATACTATTAACTGGGTGACAGACCTTATTTAAATTTAATCTGTTCCTCTACTCTTGCCTTTTCTTTTCTTTTCTTTTAAAGATTTATTTATTTAGAGAGAGGGAGAGAATGCGAGCGGGGAAGGGCCACAGAGGGAGAGAGAGAGAATCCCCAGCAGGCTCCCTGCTGTCAGCGCAGAGCCCGACTTGGGGCTTGAACCCATGAACTGTGAGATCATGACCTGAGCCAAAATCAAGGGCCAGATGCTTAACTGACTGAGCCACCCAGGTGCCCAAGGAGTGGCTTTTGTTCTGATGAGGTGACTGTAGATGGGCTCCTGGATGGGGGCTGGTCACCAGAAAGAGACCAAGCCATGATTAGAAGCTTGGAATTTTCAGCCCCACCTTCCATTCATTCTCCAGAATAAGAAGAGGGACTGAAAATGGAGTTAACAATTGTGACTACGTGATGGCCTTTAATAAACTGGTAAATGTAAGCAGGTGTCTCCCTGAGTTATGTGAGCAGCTCCGGCAAATTAATTGAATCCAGAGCAGGAGTCGGTCATGGGAACCTCCAATTTGGAGCCAAGTTGGACAGAAGTTGTGGGTAACCTGGGGACCTACTACTTGGTGACTGGCGTCTGAAGTGAGGACAAGTCTCGTGGGATCCAACGCTAATTCCAGATAGAATTGAGTTAAATTGTAGGACACCCAGCTGGTGTCACACAGAATTTCTTGGTGGGGATAAACCTCACACATTTGATGACCAGAAGGGTCAAAAGTGGAGCGTTCTGGGGCACCTGGCTGGGCCAGTCGGTAAAGCATGTGACTCTTGAACTTGGGGTCATGAGTTGAAGCTCCCCACTGGGCGTGGAACTTAAGAAAAAAAGTGAAGTGTTCTGTGTGAAAGTATAGGAGACTCATGGGAGGAAAAGCTACTTTTTTTTTTTTTTCCCCTGATAAAATCTTATTTCTGGCGATATTCACCTTGATCTTTTGGTTACAAAGGTGTCTTCTGGGATTCTGCACTGCAGAGTTACTACTTTTCCCTCTATTCTTTCTCTTCATGTTTATTTCTTTATTTTGAGAGAGGGAGGGAGAATAAGTGGGAGGAGGGGCAGAGGGAGAGGGAGGGAGAGAATTGCACTGTCAGTGCAGAGCCCCATTCGGGGCTCGATCTCACATCTCGCGAGATCACGACCTGAGCTGAAATCGAGAGCCCGTCGCTCAACTCACCAAGCCACCCAGGCACCCCTCCCTTTATTCTTAACAAAATCTTGAAGGCTATACTTTGGGACAATGCAAATATCCTGTTTCTCCTCAGGATAACTTTCTCAGGTGGCAATATTTATTGAAGCTCCCTGCATGATTCCGGGGAGTGGCCACCACTGAGAATCACTGAATTTTGTGGGTTTGGGGGGGAGCTGACAAGGTGGGTGGGAAAGGGGCTTGGGGAGAGGTGACATGAGGCATGGCTGAAGTCCTGGAGAAGATGCAAAGACTAGTTCTAAAAAAAATTTTTTTTAATGTTTATTTTTGAGAGAGACAGAGCTTGAGGGGGGGAGGGTCAGAGAGAGAGGGAGACACAGAATTCGAAGCAGTTTCCAGACTCTGAGCTGTCAGCACAGAGCCGGACATGGGGCTTGAACTCATGAGCCACGAAATCATGACCTGAACTGAAGTTGGATGCTTAGCCACTGAGTCACCCAGACGTCCCAGAATTCAATTCCTATCAGTACTAGGGAGGTGTCCTTTATCACTGGGGGGTGGGCATGTGATTTCCCCAGAAAAGAGTAGACATTTCATTGTCTGCTGTCCAGCAACAAGGCTAATCCTTGGACATAAATCAAGTGTAGGGAGGCGGGCCTCCGGCTGGAGACAGAGAGAGTGCTTCCTCTCTTTCCTGGCCCGAGGCCGACTGAACCCGAATTCCGAGACACAGGCCACGGGATGGTTGATTCCGTGGCAACTTGGCCAGGCTCGGGCGCCTGTTGTTTGCTGAACACCAAGGTAGATGTTGCTGTGGACATTTAAAAGTAAATATTGTTAAAGTAAAGCAGATTACTCTTTATAATGTGGATAAGCTCCATTCCATTGGTCGAAGGCCATATGAGCAAAGATGGAGAGTTTCCTTTTTTTTTTTTTTAATGTTCGTTTATTTATTTTGCTAGAGGGAGAGAAAGAGCAAGTGGGAGGGACAGAGATCGAGAGAGAGAGAGAGAGAGAGAGAGAGAGAGTCCCAAGCAGGCTCCATGCTGTCAGCACAGAGCCCGATGCGAGGCTTGAACTCACGAACCGCGAGCTCATGACCTGAGCCGAAGTTGGACGCTTAACCGACTGAGCCACCCAGGTGCCCCAAGACTAGTTCTGATGAAACATTTGGAGCATTGTCAAGAGAGAATGTTCTAGTTTGCTGGTTTGGAATAAGTTGAATCTGGAAGAACGAGTCCTTTCAAGCTGCCAGCAGCCACCTGGACTGTAGCCACCTGGACTGGAGAGTAGGCTTTGCTTCAGCTCTGGGATGACTATTGTCTTGTCCTGGGGCATCATTAAGTGACTGCATCCAGAACAGATCAGTACCTACTCACGGTCCCTTTGGAAATTAGTGAATTTCCCCTCTCCCTGGGGGAATGTTGAATAAGAGGTACAGTTCTGTTTGCAACTGTAAATTGTTCGGAAATGTCAATTACCTCCCTCTCAACCCCGTGAGAGGGGTACTTCCCGCCCCTGTGCTGGCCCCTGGGACACTCCCATGAATGGTGACATGGGGACTGTGGCATCTTTCTTGCAGATGGGCTGTTTTGAAGGTTAGATAAATGTCTTACAATGTCTGGCATGTGGTAGACACTCATCTGTGGTAAGTGCTCATTACTGGGCAGGGAGACTAACTTTCAGCTCTGGGTCTAAGTTGCCAACACCTGAATACCGCTCTTCGCCAAAACGTGGACACTGTGACATAAAGCTTGGGAAGAGGGGGCGAGAGTGGCAGGGAGGGCCGGTCTGGGGAGATAAAGCTATTTTCTGATAAGGCTTCCTAAAGTGAAGGTGACCTAACAAGTATCTGTTTAACACCTACTTTGTTCTACAGGGTTCTTCTGTGTTTGGGGTCCAGAGCTCAACAGGAGGCCCAGAGATGATGAAAAAGCAGGCCCGACAGCAGGTGAGCAGCAGAGCTAAAGCCAGAATTCAATTCCTTTTTTTGTTTGTTTATTTTGTTTTTGACAGAGACAGAGAGCAAGCAGGGGACGGGCCGAGAGAGGGGGAGACACAGAATCTGAAGCAGTTTCCAGGCTCTGAGCTGTCAGCACAGAGCCGGACATGGGGCTTGAACTCATGAGCCACGAAATCATGACCTGAACTGAAGTTGGATGCTTAGCCACTGAGTCACCCAGACGTCCCAGAATTCAATTCCTATCAGTACTAGGGAGGTGTCCTTTATCACTGGGGGGTGGGCATGTGATTTCCCCAGAAAAGAGTAGACATTTCATTGTCTGCTGTCCAGCAACAAGGCTAATCCTTGGACATAAATCGAGTGTAGGGAGGCGGGCCTCCGGCTGGAGACAGAGAGAGTGCTTCCTCTCTTTCCTGGCCCGAGGCCGACTGAACCCGAATTCCAAGACACAGGCCACGGGATGGTTGATTCCGTGGCAACTTGGCCAGGCTCGGGCGCCTGTTGTTTGCTGAACACCAAGATAGATGTTGCTGTGGACATTTAAAAGTAAATGTTGTCAAAGTAAAGCAGATTACTCTTTATAATGTGGATAAGCTCCATTCCATTGGTCGAAGGCCATATGAGCAAAGATGGAGAGTTTCCTTCTTTTTTTTTTTTAATGTTCGTTTATTTATTTTGCTAGAGGGAGAGAAAGAGCAAGTGGGAGGGACAGAGAGAGAGAGAGAGAGAGAGAGTCCCAAGCAGGCTCCATGCTGTCAGCACAGAGCCCGATGCGAGGCTTGAACTCATGAGCTGTGAGATCATGACACTTAATCGACTGAGCCACCCAGGCGCCTGAGGGTTTCTGATGAGGGTTTCTGGAACTGGAGCTCTCCTCCCTGAGTTTCTAGTCTGCTGCCCTGTGGAATTTGGACTCAACACTGTGACATCAGCCTGAATTTCTGCTCCCCTGGCCTGGTGGCCTCCTGACCACCATAGTCATGTGAGCCAATTCCTTAAAGGAAATCTCTATCTCTATTTGTATTGCTGTATCTTTATACTTTCTTGGGTGTATTTCTCTGAAAACCCTGACTAAACACCAGCAGTTTCTCTAGAAACTGCCCTCCACTGCAAGGGCCGACCCTGGAAATTGGGCAAGAACAGTGTTGTGAGTGATCCTGGGGATGAGCTAACACCCGTGGACTCTGATTGCAGCCCCTTCTAAGACTCAGCTGGAACCATCAGAGGAGGGTCTGGCCTGTGAGCCAAAGCCGCCCCCAGCCCGTTGCGTCCAGTTCACACAGTTAAGAGTGGTTTGGGGGGCGCCTGGGTGGTTCAGTCGGTTAAGAGTCAGACTTCGGCTCAGGTCGTGATCTGGCAGTTCGCGGGATCCAGCCCCACCTCGGTCTCCACGCTGACGGTGCGGAGCCTGCTTGCGATTCTCTCTCTCTCCCTCTCTCTCTGCCCCCCCCCCCCCCCCACACACATTCTCTCTTTCTCTTTCAAAAATAAATAAATTAACTTTAAAAAAAGAGAGTGGTTCTTGTATGTCTAAAAGGTTGTCAAACAAACAAATTAGACTATGTGACAGAAACTGTGTGTGGCCCACAACACCTAAAATATTTATGATTTGGCCCTTCACAGAAACAAGTGCGCCAACCTGGCAATAGACCAGTATCCCTTAATATTCGGTCTACTCTTACCAGATGTTAAATCCTGGTCTCAGCTGCTCTGTGGGAAATTAAGGGATATAGGATGTCAAAGGAAGGTCGATGGCTTCTCCAAGAGTCGGAGAGGTGGGGGCAGTGGAGACCACCATGAGAGAAGGTGTGTGCCCAGGGCATGAGGACATGGTCATATCATAAAAGGTAGGTGTGGTCAGAGGTCAGAGGGGAAAAAACCCTACTGGAGATTCTCTTTGTGTCCATGAGAAGCAGCACTTTGAGGGATATGCGGAAATCAGAGGTGGATAATGTGAGGGGACCTGGGTCTCAATATAGGCAAAGCAGGCTCTAAGTCAATCTCATTTGAGGGTTTAGTGAAAATAATGTGACCTTATTTAGAAAGGTCTCGACTCTCCCTTTTTGTGGACAGAAGATGAGAATCATTCAACATGGAAACCGAGTTGGTGAAGTGGGGTGGTGGGTGGGCCAGGACTCGGATCATAAAGTGATTAGTCTCTTGAGGTGCTGAGAGTCGCCGGGCTCTGCTAAGGGGTGGGGACGTGGCCCTGCTCCATGAATGAAGATGGCTTAAAAAAAATTTTTTTAATGTTTATTTATTTTTAAGAGAGAGAGACAGAGCATGAGCAGGGGAGGGTCAGAGAGAGAGGGAGACACAGAATCCCAAGCAGGCTCCAGGGTCTGAGCTATTAGCACAGAACCCGAGGCGGGGCTCGAACTCACAAGCTGTGACATCATGACCTGAGCCGAAGTCGGATGCTTAACTGACTGAGCCACCCAGGTGCCCCTATTGTTGTTTTATTTAAATCTTCCCCTGAATCTTTGACACTAGTGTATTATCACTGGAACCCTCCTCTTAAACACACACACACACACACACACACACAAATGTTAGAGTGGTGCAGCTGCTGTGAAAAATATGAGTGGGGGAGAGGCAGGGAGAGAGAAATCCCAAGCAGGCTCCCCCGCTGACAACACAGAGCTGGACAAGGGCCTTGAACTCACAAACCCATGAGACAGTGACCAGAGCTGAAACCAAGAGCCAGACGCTCAACTAACTGAGCCACCCAGGTTCCCCTCTTATGGCATATTTTAAATATATATACAAGTCGAGAGAACAGTATAGTGAAACCCAAGTACCCATCACCAGCTTCAATAATTATCAATGGGGCGCCTGGGTGGCTCAGTGGTTAAGTGACCAACTTCCACTCAGG